>NC_061113.1:251680236-251724367 GCF_002878395.1 Capsicum annuum
TATTATAGTTTATATATATATATATATATATATATAAACTATAATAATTATTAATTTAATATGATTAAAAAGTATAAAAAATTATAATTAAATAAAAAGTCAGTTCACTCTCAAAATTTAAAATTTACGTAACATGTACATGAATATCCAACATCTTTTACTAAATTGTCTTTATTTATGTTTTCTGGTCCGATCATATTGTTAGCCATGCACATTTTATGCTACTTACGTTATTTGTCAAAAATAAAAAATGATATTAATGCTTCTTATGATCCATTAGAAATTTCTTTCAAAGTAAAGAACTGCAAAGAAAAGAAATTTATAATAATTGTGAATACATTTAATTAATGAAAAAATAACTATTAGAAAAGTATCTCATTGTCATCTCTTCATTCTAAAAATATATCTGCCGTGGGCATATATTTATACTCCTTTCCTCTCGTTTTACCTGGTTTCCTTTTAAATCAAATTTCTTAATTTATTTGTCTAGTTTATGAAATTAAGAATACTCGCTTACACTTTTTCCTTTAAATAACTAACAAAGACTTAATAATCAAATTTAGAGCCTCAGAATATCATTAGTAAGATTAGTTTATTAAAATTCACATTTGATTAAAATATATATCATGTCAACAAAAATCAAGTAATATAAAATAAAGAAAGTATTTACACACATAACACATCGACATCTGTTCTCTTAAAATCTTTGCCTCTATTTGAACCATATAAGGCTTTTAATAATTTGTTAAAATAGTATTTGGAAGCAAAGAACATTTGTCATGACATAACTTGCTCAGAGATCTTAATATTCAAAAATTTGTCTCAACCATGTAATATTTTTTATTTTGTTTTTGGTATTATTAGAATATCGAGTTGTCGAATTGTCTCTATTATAATCTGGCATTCCGTATATGTGTGAGTTTCCTCCCAAGTCACTAATTGATAGAATTTCTCTTCTTTATATTTTATTTAATAGTTGGAATTTCTTATGATCGATATATCTTCCTTCAATTGTTCCAGACTATACAGAATATCCCTTTCGATTATTTCTATATGATTACAGACGTGCATCTATAATGATTAAATGAATATTATTTCTTACTAATTTTGGCTCCATTCAGTTGATGTTCATGTTCAATGATCTGTACATGCTTTTTCTTAAGCAATTACATGTTAGCATTGTTTTGTTGGACCAACTTCAAAAAATTTATATCTTCCGTCTTAATTTATATGAGCATGTTACAATTAGGGATTGATCAAAGATTTTGAACTTCATAAATTCATACAATGACAACAAGTCAATACTTGCAATAATATAGTAACCGAATTCATCATAAAATATTAACAAAAAATTAGTCGGAATATTTATAAGGTTTGATATTATTTATTTTTCTAAATTTGCGTGAACCAATCTCCTATATATATATATATGGTTCCCTGTGACTATGACAATATTTAATAAGGTAATTAAGGACAACAATTATTATAAGATGAGAACTGATATTGACAATTTAAAGTTGTCAGAAATAATAGTTGGAAACAATAAATACAACAGTATATTGTTAGGAATTGGTATAGAGGGTACATTCTTTTTTAACAGTGAGAAAGGATTACTGATTACAGTTAAGAGTTACTGACCCTTCACATGGTGGAATTCACCTTCATTTTATTTCTGCCCTTTCTAGAATGGAATGAATTTAGGTATGAGGCAGTTAACTTCATGTCAATCATGAAAAAGGAAAGCAATAAATTAAGAAGACAATGCAAAATAATGTTTTCTAAAGTGTACTTGAAGTTAAAAAGATGTCTAGCTACTGCTGCATTCTTGATATCTACTCACTAATTAATATGGTTTGTGGTGCAGTATTGAGATTGGTCTACCCTTAATCAGAAGTTATGGTTTGAGCTCTAGATACGAAGAAAATTTTATTGGAAGCATTTCCCTAAGAATGAGCCATGTTATGCTCGATTCAAATTAGTTGAGTTTCTAATAATGCGGAAATTGAATACCGAATGAAAAAATTTATAAAAATATATATTTATCTATATATCTACGCAGTAATATTTTTTATCTTGACAACCTTAAAATGACTTTCTATCTTTCACCTTTCTTTGTAGTTCTGCCTGACCTAATGAGTTTGGTGAAAAGATGTAGAAGATGCTAGGTAAGCGTAGTTCAGCCATCTTAATATATTGGGGTAAACTATTTACTCCAATTTTTTCTAAGCCCCCGGAGCGAATTTAGTAGAGACGGAGTTAGAATTTGAAGTTTATGGATTCAAGATTTTAATTCATTTGGATTCTAAATTAATAATTTAAACTTATTCAAGAGGCTTTTTTAGACAAATATACAGTTTTGATCAAAGTTAGTGGGTTCAACCAAAACTGTAACTCGTGCTAGCTTCCCCCATAAAATTTAATATTTTTTGTATTTATGCGTTCTGAATCGTAATACTTTTTGCTTAGTGGAGTTGAACCTATCATGTTTACATACTAAAGTGAATTTCGTAAATTAAAATTATTACATTCTACTAAATCGGTAATACATCAACCAATATATAACCCTGATCCCCCCCCCCCCCCCCGCCCCTGCCCCACTATAACATTTCTATAAATTTGGCTTTTAATTCTGTTTGGTTCACAGTTGATAGGGTAAATATGATGTGAAGTATAGACAAATCACTGTCTAAATTGATTAATTGTATAACAATGGATCAGTACGACAATAGATCATATATAGGATAATGGCCCATATGAAGTTGTAAAACTTTCCTAAATATTGATATAAGTCAGAAAATTGTACACCATCTTCAAAGACTAAAATTTATTAGTGGTCCTAATTCAGTTTAATGATGATAACTGACATAATTAGATATGAAATTTAAGTAACAAAAAGTGTACTAATTTATTGACAGAGTACTAATTTATGTCAATACTCACATGGTGACTATGCCTAAAGAAAAATATATTATAGACTATTATTAGAAATTTAGAATAATGTATATTACAGTACCATGTTTCATTCATGGAGTACCAAAATAATCGACTTTTCTTTGGCAAGTCTGCCACATACATCTGCTAATTGATTTGAACTATTGATTCACTTTTATTTTAAAGTTTATAAGATGTACTCAATTCTACACATTTGCTAATTTATTACAGGAATTTAACGTGTATGAGCTGGATGGGACTCATGACCAGAGGAAAATTACTTAGAAATTTGAGAAAATATGCTTATATGAACTATAATGGATATAAGTGCATTACATGTGTTCTTTATGTAAATTTTTTTCATTTCATTATAGATAATTAATAGTCGTCGATTGAAACTCGAATTTATATTAGACCCTCATTATCAAAGAAAAAGGTATAGTCTTTTTTTAAAATTAAACAAATAACTTGATTGAAATCGAACAATTTAAATACAGCTCAACTCCGTTAAATCTATATATATATGTGGAACTAGTGAAGAATTAGTAAAAACATTTTGATGGGCAGTTGACCAATGAAGGCATAGAAAATAGATGCACAAAAGGAACAAAGGGCTAAAAGAAGGGTCAGTTAACTATAATAAAATATTAGTGTAACTTAATTAGCTTTTTCCTACTATGAAATTTTACTATATGGTAGTTTAAAATAAAAAATTACTTCCCACGAGTGCTGCCAAAATTAGCGGGGTCTTACTTTTCTCCCCTTTTAGGCTTAAGCAAGGGGCACAAAACCGTGGACTTTGTTTAATTATTAGCAGAAAGAAAGAAAGAGAAAAGTGAAAATAAAATTTACTAAATATGGATTAATTACGAGATGTAATTCAGTCTGTCTATAATTAATTATGGAAACCATGGTCCAACAATTGAAGAAGCCAACGAATCAGAGTAAATATGTTTGACAAAGACAGCTATTAGCGTGATTGGTGCATAAAATGATCTTTCGACACATATTATATACTTCCACAATTCACTTTTACTTGTAAATTTTCGCTTTATGAAAGTATTGGTGCAGATTAAATTAATATTTAAAATTTAGATATTTAAAAATTATAAAAGAAAAAAGTAATAAGTTGCAATTCTCATACTAATAAGATGAAAATACACATTTTTAAATATTGATCAAAGTTCATGCAATTTTACTTTCAAAAAGCGAAATCAAAACAAAGTTTGTGGGGTGGTGGGTGGGGCGGGGGTGGGGTCATTGGCAAATTTTAAAATATATATGTACTTCACTTTCAGAATAAAGAATATTACGATTAAGATACAAAATGCAATTCTAATATTCTATCAATCGTAATCTGATAGGAATTAGAGTAGTTGATCGGGGGTTATCAGCTAATCGTGGACCTCTTAGGTGTAGAATATCTTTTGCATTTTTTTCATTTTTTTATTTTTATTCTCAACTACTTATGATTATTTTTTCAATTGCCAATTTGACATACTAAAATATTTTAAAACATCATAACAAGAAGGTGGAACTAGAAGATCATATATTTAGGTGGCAATACAATCAAGAGTTGCCACCTCCTATTTGAGGTTGATATTTATTATTTGTGCTAAATGGCTCTTATTATTAAACTTTTAAAGTGTCACTACTTCAATTGGTCAGCTTTTATACTATTTCGTAGGGCTATGCAAAATTCGGTTAAAACCGTTAACCTGAACTGATAATTACTTTATCAGGGTTGTTTTTTTTTTTCAATATCGGGTCGGGTATCGATTTAACAATTTCCACTAATGGATTATCGGTTCGGGCCTCGGGTTTCTTTATTTTTCGAAAAAATTACCTAAAAATACAATATAACTATCTAAACTTTTAAAAATTCCTTCACTTCTTAAAAATTACTTTAAATCCTAACATTTCATATTTTTTACTATCTTTCAGATTCAAGTTAACCTACAACTAAAAAGCCTTTTTTTTTATCAAAAAGACTCCAAATCTCCTCTTTGAACGGTGTAAAATCTGACCATTTTTTATCATCTTCTCCATCTTATTCAAAAAAAATCAATCAAGGTAATTTTCCTCCCCCCTCCCCTAAATCCAATTTCAATTTATTTAATTCGTTTTTTACGTTTTTATTTTTCAAAAAGATTATTTGCCGCAAGTTCTGTCTTTTTGTAGCTAGATTTCTTCAATTTCACTTTTTTTATGCTTCATTGTAAATTATCAGCATGAATAGAGAGTTTGGATCTTCTATTAGTTTTGGGGTTTCTCAATTACAGAGTATCAAAGAATCTCAAGAAGTTGTAAACTTTGTTTCGGGAGGTTTTGATTCTGAAATTGATGGTTTTCATGAAATAGGTTAAAACATAGAAACAATCCTAAAAGTATGAAGAAATTACGTCAAAAGCTTGCTAAGAAGGACAAGATAGACCAGAATTTATCATTTTCATAACAAAATGTATCTAGGAATGAAACTTGCTCAACATGTATCTATTAAATTTACAACATGTATCTACAACAACGGACAAGCATTACCTTCTACAATGTAACGAGATTCTATTTTTTTTTCCTTGCTTCATCGATTTCAAACTCTACCTCAATTGTAGAAATCAATTTTTCGTAACTAACATATGTTCACTGACCACAATTTCATCACTCTTATAACCAACATAATCGATTTCGTTAATCCAAACACCGAAATGACGTAAAAACACCGAAATATTCATATCAAAGAAATGAAATTAGCAAATCAACAAAAAAAAATTATGTTTTGTCTGAACAAGAAGAATGAAGATTTTTTAAATTTCAATTTTTTTTTAAAAGAGACTATGTTTTAACAAAGGGGAGTATTAAGCGGATTCCCACTAATTGTGGGATTTGATTTTACTTTTTACCTTAATTAATTAGCTTTAATGTTGATTTTATGGAAGGTTGTCTGACTTAGTTAATTAATACATGTATCAACAGTATGTATCTAATGTAATTAACTTGTATCACCAGAGGTCAAATGTTGAAATTTTAGGAGATTTTGAAAGATGTTGAGATTTTTAGTAATTAATGTTAAACATGTCGATATATATGTAAAATTTACTTATTTTTCTATTGGGCCACTCGATAACCCGATAAAAAAAGCACACACTGTCCAATACTGATACTCTGGTAGCACACCCGTCCACTCACCACTGACCCAAAACTCTAAAGGCCCAAAATTCAAATGCCCAATTCCCAGACTTAGTCACTTAGGCTTAGGGTTTCATATCATTTCATCTTCTTTTAATTTTCAATTTTCACGCGATCTGTCTGAACTCTGCCTCAGGAGGACGCGAATTAGGGCAGAGGACTAGGGCCAGTTTGGGTCGCTAGTGTAGGGAATTACTTGGTGGGGGTTTTATTCCTGTTATGATTCCGTGTTCCGTGTCCCATGTTTTATTACGAATCTGTGTGCTTTCCTCTGCTTTCCTCTGTTTTATATTACTTATGGGTGCCGTATTTATGTTATGTAATCTACTTCTGTGCTCTACTATGTGTTTGTGTGGTATCTCGTGCCTTGAGCCGGGGGTCTATCGGAAACAGCCTTTCTACTTCTTTAGAGGTAGAGGTATGGACTGCGTACATCTTACCCCCAGACCCCACTAGGTGGGAATACACTGGGTTTGTTGTTGTTGTTGTTGTAAGCACGTGAATGCATTAAAAATAAGCTACCATGAATTTTTTTCCTCCTTATTCAATTCTTTTCTCATCTCTCTCAACAAAACAAGACCTATCGTCCATCTATTTTGGTCGTAAATCTCCACAAATAGACCATCAGAGTGACCTTTTTCCCATGACATAAACAAAAACCAATTCTTGACCACCACCATTACAGACCAAAAATGACCTTGCTGCCATCAGCTTTCTTCTCCTCTAGCTTTTGAAACTAACACAAAAAACAGAAACCCAACACATCATACACTTCATGGGTCCCTCTCTAAACTCTCCAACAATCTACCATCCTTGAATTCTATATCCAACTATTAGTTCCACTGGCCAAGTTTTCCCCTGAAAAATGGACAACTTCCGCCACACTTAATATGGAGTTCAAATTGAAGGGATTTGAATTTTCTGTTTATTTTTGGACCTTGGAGAGTCATGCAACTTTGTCGCTTTTCAAAAAAACTTTGAATTTTAACTAATTATTTTCGGTGATTACAATGTCATATCAACAACTTTATGATTCTTTTTTTCTTATAAATTTAAGAGCTTTATAAGATCTATCTATAAATTACTTCCTCATTCACTTTTACTTGTCTACTTTATTAAAAATAGATGTCCATTTTTACATGTCTCTTTAAAAAATTCAAGAGATAATATATCATTTTAATGCCACAAATCAATGCGTTAGTTATTTCTTCACTGTGCTGCCTAGGTTGAATTTGACATCTTCTCCATGTAATGATGAATTGATGTTGTTATCCGTGTTAGGAAGTCATCTTAATTGGCTAGCTAGATAACCATATAATTCAAAGAGAATTCTTAAATGTCATATTTTTTGTTTATCATGACTTTGGAGTGAAATTGATGGTGGACAAAGATTAGTAGCATGTTGATAGTACCTCCAAATTGCTTTCTAGGTATTTGTCTGATTATTGCATTTCTCGCATGTAAGACCCCGTAAAATTCTAAGTTTAAATTTAGCTCCTTAAGGCTTGATAAGGAAATCCAACACTTAGAAGAATTTTTGCTATGTGTTAAATACACTTAGTCTTCTTTTATACCTCCGAACTTCGGGAATTTATTTGACGACCTTTCCGACCTCCATTTTTGAATTTTCAAGTTGCGTTGTGATCATGGAAGTCAAGAGTACATCTAGGGTGAGTTTCGGAATTTTAGGAATTCGTTTAGGGCATGTTTGGATTTCAAAACAGAAGCACCATGCGATTTGCATGCGTCGCATGCTCTGTAGCATGCTCCAGAAATTTTCAGCATTTCAGGGTCAACTTCAAACGATCATAACTTTCTGTATATAATGAACTGTGAGAGATTCTACCTATCAATCGAAAGCTCTTTGAGTCTTCTTTCCAATGCAATTGGTTTCATTTAATTTGAACATCTGGGTAAAGAGTTATGATCAATTTACTCCAACCTATCAGCCTGAAAACAACAGAGGATAGCTGCGTCTTTCTCTCTTTCTCCAGGGGTATTTTAGTCTTTCCCACCTCTATATATACACACAAAAACACGAGAATCAGTCATAATTTAGCAACATATGCTTGTTTTCTCTCAAAATTCATCAAGAACAAGTATAGAGTTTTCATAGGAGCTTCAAGAATTAAGGAATTTCACCGTTAATCTTCAAGAATCTTTCATCTAAGGTATGCATAGTATTGATTCATGGATTCCTTTCATCCATGAAGCTAAAAAACCCTCTTTCAAATCTATAAATCATGATATTTATGTTGTGGGTTGATTATAACGATGTTGTTGATGTAAATTAAATTTTAATTCTACGAGTCATCTCAAGAAATCATGAAAACTAATTTATTTTGTATTATTATTCATATGAACTTTATGTTGAGTTCTTGAAATTGCAAGTTGGACGTTGATGACCATGTTGTTGGTGTTGGATGATTTCCAAGTTGGAATCTTTAGGTGATTTTATGAAACATGTTAGTATATAAGTTGAAATCCATAAATTTGGTGGTTTAAGATTTGTTGAATTGATGATTTTACCTATGTCCAAAATTGTACATGTAAGGTGTTCGATAAGATGCCTAAGAAACTAGAAATCATGTAAAATATAGTTAAATTGTGACTAAATGATTGATTCATGATACACCTCTATGTCCAAATGGCTTCCATGCTATGAAGGTGTCTTGTAAACCTTGTTGGGTTGTTCATGAACTAGCTCTATGGATTTATGCGATGTCTATTTGCAATCCCATTTATGTACAAGATTGTGATAACCATGTATGTTATGAAATTCCCCAAGTTATGGTATTGTGGATTGTTGATGTTGGTCATGTATTCAAGAAAGTTATGCTTTGTCAGTTTCCTTCTATCGAGTCCTGAGGGTACTTGTACCCGAAAAATATAGCTGTGTGTCTAGAGCCATGTCATGTTTTCACGATATCCTCAGTCAAGCCATGTTCAGTAGAATTCAGTCAGTCATGTGACTCAGGAAAAATCTCAGTAATCTCATGAACTCAGTCAGTAATAGAATTCGGTAACATTCCGTCAAACAACGGAATTCAATAAACTCAGTCCATGTACCGTTCAGTTTATCATGTTCATTGTCTGTTCAGATGGAAGTAGTAATTAGCACCGAGTGAACCCAAGGATGGGAACTCACCTGCCAGTAGAGGGTGTGATTCTTAAAAGCAATCCTTGCGTTCCAGAACTACGTAGCCAGCGTAGGTTGAGACATCAATACCTATCAGTTGAAGGTAGATGAGGTGGCTTAACCTGTCAGATGAGGGTCCCACCATTTTCATTAGAGTACCTGCCAGATCAGGGTCACTCTCAGCTTGTCCTTACCTGTAGCGCGGTATTGACACCCTTCCAGTCAGGGTACAGATTGGACCCCAGCTCAGCTATAATAGCAATATATGGGGCATGTCGGTTAGATAACTATTTCCCACCGTCTTAGTATCAGTATCGGTAAAAGAACTCAGATAGTTTTTTAGTATATCAGCGCCGTCAGATACAGTCACTCATGTTAACAGTTATCAGGACTGTCAGATATAGTCAACAGTATCAGTCATATCAGTTATCAGTAAACTCATGATATCAGTACCCAGACTCAGTAATCATGTATCATGATCTCAGTTACAGTTATTATGTATTTATGCATGTATTCTCATGTTCATGTTAGTCAGTATTGTTTATGCATATGAACCCCATGCATTAGCTTACCTCACTTGCATACTCAGTACATTCAATTGTATTGACGCATTCGCGCTATGGTGTTTTATTTTATACCATAGGTTCAGCAGCACGAGCTCCAGAGCACCAGTAGCATTTCAGTTTCAGCAGCAGAGTCGCAATGAGTCCTCATACTTCGAGGACTATTACGCTATCATTACTTATTTCAGTTGCTTTCAGTATATGGAGTTAGTTGGGAACATGTCCCCTCAACTCCTTATTCAGACATATGTAGAGGCTTTCAAATTTGATTCAGACTTTAGTATTTTCAGTTATGGTATTGTGATACCGTATTTCAGATGTTATGACTTTATTAGATGTGAACCTTGTGGCCTTACAGCTCTTACGTATTCCGCTTTATCATGTATATTATGTAGTGTACAGGTACAGATATCAGTTATGGGTTAGCTTGTGGCCCTTTAGGGTCATGGGCACCTTGTAGCGTTTCGATTATCAGAATTGGGGCGTTACATCGCACTTATTGTATAATGGTTCTAGCTAAGTATATTCAAATAACACATGAAGTTGTTTGCGAATTACAGTGTTCATAAAAATGAAGTTAGGGTTCCTATTGTTAATAGTGAATGAAGGAGTAGTTTAAAGAGAGAAACATTTTTCTTGTGTCGCTTGTATTCTCTGGTATGGAGGTTTTTGACGGATATTATTTCGAATATGTTGGTTTAGAGAGATAAACCATTGCTCTCTGGAACTGCTTATTGCTCTGTTCAAGTTTCTCCTTAGGCCGATTTCTTTCTTGTTTAGAAGTCGCATGAAACAACCCTCATGTTGCCAGCCTCGATCACTTATATTTTTAAGGTTGAGAAAATGATAGAATGGTCTCTTATGTTTGGAATTTGGTCTAAGATAATCCTTTAAATTGAGTATTTTTGGTGTCAGTTAAATGTATAACACATGCTGTCAGTAGTTTTCTTTGATGTAACTAGTTCAAACGATGCATATATATATATATATATATATATATATATTCTTTTCTGTAGTTGCCAAGAACATCAATCATATTATAACTACAATTTTGTTTTATTTATGAACCATTAAATCAGACAAATGATTCAGAACAAGATGAGTAACTGGGAAAACTTTATACATATAGAGTAGTATACTAATTTACTAGAATTCAATGTAAAATTTAAAGTTACAACTTCTCTAGCTCAAGCCAAACCAAGATCAAGAATGGGTACATTTTGGACTTTCAGGTACTTCATACTACTATATATCTTCTTTTACTTCAAAACTATCCAATATGAAGAACAAAAATAATTGGCATTTGATTTTGAGAGCTTTGGTAAAATTTCAAACTTTTGAGTCTTAGCTTACTCTTTATGGTGATGCTAAGGTTGTTAATGATAGTATACAAATGAGTGGTTAAATTGGTTTTAGTGTTGGAAGAATGTTGAACTACAAGGCAACTGATCTGCTTGAAAGAAATTCAAGTAAAATGGTGTCTTTTTCAATGCATTTTTTGTTTCTCTTGTTAAGAGAAAATGGGGATGTATTTTCTTTTGTGATGGTGCCTATTGGATAATTTGGGTTATTGGGTGGTAAGGAAAATGAAGTTTCTTGCTGTGGAATTTGATACATTTATGGATGAAAAATATGGTGATGTGAATGGAAATCATGTTGGTGTTGATTTAAACAATTTCATATCTGTGAAAAGAAGTAATGTGAATGGAACATAAGGAGTACAAAAAGTTCATAGTAGTTATGGATAAAACTATGAAAGATGGTAAGGGTAAAAATTAGGTACTTGACTGAACTTGGGAGTTCAATTTTATTTGTTTCTCTAAGTTTTGTGCTTATGTTTCTGTTCTATGTTGTAGCTGTAATTTAATGATCAATTATCCTTAATGTAATTCTTCCAGCTAATTTGTTCAATAGTAATATTAACTACAAAAAACATGTCAAATTGCAGGGGTTAATTTTACAGTTTGCGGGGGTTTTAAATGTAATTGCAGCAATTTTCAAAACCCCCCAGAATATGAGCTATCACAAACAAGTTGCGGCGATTTTTTTCCGACCCCCATAATTAATTTGCAGCGGTTACAACCCCCGCAATTAATTTGCGGTAGTTATTGACCCCCACTATTCTAAATTTAATTCTTTTTATAATAAATTTTTATTTAAAACTTACGGGGGTTAAAACCTCCACAATTTTTATTTTTATTTTTAATTTAGTAGGACCCATCAATTTTCAATAACTAATTATAAATTTCAATTTTAACTCAAATTTAATTATTTCTTTAGGAATAACTGCAATTCAATATTTGTTCAATTCATATATCATTAATACAACAGAATAATTAAACATTGTAATTGACAAGCATATAAAAAATACATTAAACATTAAACTTCAAAATTAAATTTTCAACATTAACATTTTCAAACTCCAAATTTTCAACATTAACTAGTATCTTCAAACTACAAAATCAAATTTAAACACAAAACCTTCAATATTCTATGATTCACTCCAACCACACAATTACATCATCATAATTAAATATCCAAGACAAAATGCAACGAAATCAAAGAATGTCATTAGGATCATTATCATCACGTGATCTCTTGACATCCATGGGCAAAATGGGTCCACTAGCTGCATCACTTGGCAACATAAAAATGCAAAGTATAAACATCAATCAATAAATTTTCCATCCTTATTATATTATAAACAACAAGTTATAGTGAACATCATGTTTTAACACCATGTTGGAAAAAATTTCAAACTTCCAGAGAAAATCAAGCCTCTATAGTGAAATATCGTTATAACAAGATGACATTATGGAGAGTTATTACTAGATTAGTTACTTTCTATTCAATTAAAGGTGGTAAGTTGTTGTTCCTAAAATTTGATTATCTGTTTGGTAAACTTGCCTTAGCTACATCAACACCCTTACACTTTTGATGTGCACATAGATATTACTATAAAATTGTACATATTGTCAAATGGGTTAAAACTCAACAAAACTTTGGTATTTCAACAGTTCATTGTTTTCGCTTAATATATACTCCCATGTTCCTAATCTTTCTATTGCAAGAAATTTAACTAGAATTCGAAAAATAATAGTAACTTATAAGCTATATGTGGCCAAATACACAGTCCAATTTAACAAGAAAAAGTGCTTGCACTCCACGTGACTATTTATCTTCGCCTAACAACAACAAGAAAGTGCTTGACCTTCAAAATATTTGTCCTTTTTTCAATTACACAAACTACAAGTTACCTGTTACCATCTAAGACAGTTATGAAGCTGAATCATAGAGTAGCCACATATTGAGAAATGGTCCTCTATTATGGGTTGTCCTTCTATATATAACAGGCCCAAATAACTAATACTAGCAATCTACTTTTTAAACTTACCCATCTCTATTAGTATAAGATCAACTGAAATGGCATGTTGGAAAATTTTAGTTACTCTACTTGTGTTATTTCTTCTATCCTTTCCTGTAACAAACTGCATTAAAACAACATCTTTACTTCTCAGAAACACTACTGAAGGCAAAGTGAGATGTGTTGATGGGAGGAATTGTATACAGATTCTATTAGCAAAACTTTTTAACTGCAGGCTGCATTAACTATACTACATATAATCATGACACTGCAGATGTTTGTGAAAATATTGAGACTGACACAATATAAATAGATAAGCGAAGGCAGATTCATACCATGTGCCGACATGGAAGTACAGTAGTATTGCGAGGTTCAGAGAGGCATATCACACATTCTTTCCCAAGATCATTTCCATCAAAGTCACTTTCAACTGAATTACCAATCCGGAAAATCTCTTGCAACTCATACCTCATGCCAATAACCCAGAGGATCTACTTCGCTACCCTAACATGGTACTACCTTTGTCCTTTTCGAAAACTGCCTGAGTAATATTTGAATTAGTGGATCCCAATGCTGCACTTCCATCCTCTGCTCCACTTTGGCTATCTAATGTTGCCTCCGCCTTGACCGCAAGTGGATAACAGTCATGCTGCAAGAGGAAAAGGATGAAGAAATACTTTCGATTAGCTCAAGTTGAATGCACTTACATGTCATTTAAAGAGTCGACAATACATTCCCAAGCAAATACAATTTGGAATAACAAATAAGCACAAAGTAACTACTTTGATAATTCCTACATGAGCGCCCAGAAGCTGCAAGCATATTAGAGAACGTTCCTAGTAATTACTCTCACAGTTGAAAAAATTCCTTCCTTCAATAAGTACAGCAGTCATTACCATAGTAGACATCACGGTCATTAACGGATGACAGAAGACTGAGCAGTGAATACAGATTACCAACGACCAATAAAGAGAAAACAACCATACATGCTCAAAGTATATCAGATCTTAAACTTTGAGGATTGCTGTCTTAGCTTTCAGTATAATACACCATTATGGAACTTATAGACATTCAAGATAAATACATGATGTGTTCAATCTAAGAAGTAACTGGTCTAGCATAGTACAATCCATTTAGTTAGAAAAATAAAAATTTTGTTGATAATCAAATTACTTACATATCCAAAAATCAAATGATACTCTATTTTTTCTTATCAATAATTTTCTTGCCATCCTACTTCGGAAACACTCCTTTTGAGCCATAGGTCTATCCTAAACAAGCTCTCTATCTCACAAAGATAGGGGTAAGGTTTGAGTATTTCCCATCCTCCCAGGCGCCAAGGTCTTGTGGGATTACACTGGGTATGTTGTCATGTATCTCAACACAAGATTCTATGGATCAATTCCTTCCTTACAACAGGGAATACGCTGTAAGGAGAGCGGTGCAGATATCAATTGCCTCTTTGAGGTCTGATGCTACTATACAATGACGCAGGACATGCTGATAAAATGATTCTTACCATCTTCCGTCCATTTTTTTATCAAAAATGAAAGCAACATATCATATTAGATCAGAATAGAGTGTTACCCATCGATAATGATATATAGATAGAGTAGAAGACCGAGTTACAGATCATTACGCACCATTATTTTGAATGGTGTAAACTGAATGGTAGTAAGAAGTGAAAGGTTGGGGAATAAGATGACCATTGACTACAAAACAATATACCTCATTATTTTGTATTCGCAACAGCAAATCTTTAACTTTGTCATCAGTATGTTGGACCTACATGAAGTCAAAAAATAGAATAAAGGGTAGATCCCTACATGATAGTTCTCAGAGATTTCCTTTAACAGATACGGTAAGGATAGAAAAACTAAAACAAAATGAAAGACGGCAAGCAACAACGAAACAAGCTTAACAAGAGAATAATCTTTTTCCTTGAAACAGAAAACAAGGGAACAATCTTTTGGTACTGAAGGTTGTAAAACTTTGTTTTAGGCAAGGGCTGGGAGAAGATGCAGGTTTTCATCAATTGAAAAATATGGTCATAACAAAGAATGATATATTACAAATACAGAAGAGGATGAGCCAAAGTACACTTCTGATAACATAAAATAAAAGGAGCAAAATTACACTCCTATGTATTTGGCTACTGGCCTTCCTTGAAACAGTCTTCCAATCTCCACCCACTTGTTTTTTATAGCTTGCTGGCAACCAATTTTATAAATTGCAGGATCCAATTTTTTCTGCATTCAGATAAGCACTTAGGCAAAAGAAAGTTCACTAAACAATGGAACTAGTCGGAAAACATCTACCGCTACTGGTGGTACATCGTCAGGATAGGGTCAGCAGACAACTGTTAGTGAAAAGAAGGATCAGAATGGCAAGGGAACTAGTTGGAATCAGGCAACTGGTTCAGGAAATGCGAGCACAGCTTGGAATGCAAACAAATCCAACTTTGAGGATGTGAACAAATCAAGAGAAATAAGTGACGGACCGACTTTGAGCAAACTACATCTCGAAGAAACAAAAATTGTCAAAAGAGATTAATATGCAAGTCTAGTATCAGCAAGTTGCACATTCACTGACTTCGACCATGTTACACACACCTTCATCAATAAATAACAGAGAATCGCAGCTTTGGACACATTTATATCTGTCTAACATATGTGAAGGCATAAAAATTCTAACAGATCCTACATAACAAGCAGCGGCACAGTATTGGTCTCCGAACAAGGAGAGTCCAAGATTGTGTGTCTGACTTCTTCGAGCAAACTACATCTCGAAGAAATTTCAGACACACTCTACACTTGGCCATCATTGGTGGCCAAAGTGTCAAAGTCGACTGTGAATGAGCTGAAACGCCGCAAATTTGACAGTCGACTGTGAGCATTATATTTTAATGTTCTTGACTATAGTTTTTTTTTAACACATATTTTGACATATATAATCAGAGAACGTGCAAGAAGATGTAATATTCATTCATGGGTTCATATCATCATCAACATTTTGGACAGACACTATTTCTAAATCTATCAAAGGCAGCAAAATCCAAAGCCAAGTGACTCACTTTACACATTAAGAGACTATGTAGAGATGACTTACAACTACTACTTTGCACCAACCTCGGAGTCCAGCTCAATTGCAATGGCCGGCCGACGGAGTCAATTTGGGGGAAATGGAGTCAATTTGGGGGAATGAGAGAGGGGCTGATTTGGGGGAAAAGAGAGGGAAATTTGGGGGAAATAAAAGCTGTGAATTAAAAAAAGAGGGAAAATTTTGGATAATTAAAAACAGAAGCGGAAATTTTTTTTCAATGGTATAAAATGCTATTTTTTTTTATTGATAGCAGGGGTTTAAAACCCCCGTAATTTATAGCGGGTTTAAAAATCCTGCAAATTTATAAATTTTAGTGGTAGTTTTTTAACTTCTGCATTTCATATAATTTTATGGAGGTTAAAATAACCCCCGCAAATAAACCCCTACAATTTGACTGCTTTTTTGTAGTGATTCTTGATGAACTATCTAAACTAATTTTATTTAATTATTCTTGGTTAATAACTAAATTAATTTCATTTGCAGAAAAAAAACTTGAGGGTTGATAACTCAGACTGATACATTCAAGACTACACACAAGAAAGAAGAAAACCTTTGGAGATGGTCAATAGAGAGGCGTGACAAAGAAGCATGACAATGATGAGGATGATCATGATCATGTGGCAAACATGTCATCGCGTCGTTAAAGTTTAGTGTTGCAGTAAATATCTAAATTATGTACTTTGTGGTGGTTTATTTGAATTATTAAGTATTTGAATCTTTGAACCAGTCTGAAATAGAATTGTATATATAACTTACGACTTCTATGTTTTTCTCACTCATTTTTGAAGTATTTTAATGTTGATTTTCGTATGGTATTTATTGGACGATATTTAGTACATGCATTGTTGTAGTTTGATTGATTGGTGGGAGCTTTTGGAGCTTGATTTACCTGATTAAGTTGTATATATATTACAGTATTGAATTGAATCAAAATGACAGAAAGACATTTGTAAAAGCTGTCATTCACCACCAATTTTTTTATTTTTTTTTGGGGGTGGGTGGGAAAGAGACCTCATAGGGTCGCTTTTTTACATTTTTATTTTTCATGATATTAACAAAAGTGATATCATGTGGTTTCTAGTCTACAATTTTTTTCCAACGACGCCAATAAGAGACCTCAAGAGGTCATTTTCTTTTTTAAAAAAATATTTTAATAAAACATTAAGAAATAATAGGGACCTCATGAGGTCCCTATTTCAATTAAATTTTTTTTAAAATAACCAAATAGCGATCTTATGAGGTCTCCTTTATAAAATAATAATCATATTTAAAAATAATTTAGAGACCTCACGAGGTTTCTTTTGAGAAATTTTGAAAAATAACTTAGTGACCTCGTGAGGTCACTTTTTGTAAGAGACCTACCGTTGAAGTCTCTTACAAAAAGCGACCTATGCTTCAGAGACCTATCATTGAGGTCTCTTTTTTATGTCTCTTTTTATAATTTTTTTAGTAGTGTCTCTATTAGTTTGTTATTTTGTAGTAGTTTACTGTTCGTAGATGGATTTCGATCGGCTTTGAGAAAATTTTGTGTGTAAAATTTAAGTTTAATTGTATTGTTTTGATATCACTTTTATCGTATCATTTCGTTGCAGTTTATAGGTTATAGATAAATGTTGGTGGGCTTTGAGAATTTTTTTTATGTAAAAGTTAGGTTTAGTTGTATTATCTTGGTATCTCTATTGTCGTATTATTTTGTTATTGTTTACAGGTGGTGAGTGTCGTACAATTTTGAGAAAAAAATTATATGTAAAGATTAGATTTAATTGTATTATTTTGATGTCTTTATCATTGTATTGTTTTGTTGTAATTTACAGATGATAGATGAATGCCGATAGACTTTTAAAAATATTTTTATTAAAGATTAGGTTTAATAAATAAATTTTTCATCTTTACATACTCAAAAGATATTAAATTTAATTATTATATTCATCTTTATTATTTAAACAAATATCCTATTTAATGTAATGTTTGAACTCATTAAAGTAAGGTACACGTGCTGACGCGTACACCTAAACTAGTATATATGTGTTTGTATAAAGTTCAAGGGACCTTGGGTAGATGCACTTTGTAGTAGATACATATAATAAACACGCAAAGGAATGCTCATACCGGTGAGTGCTCATTCGCTCGTCTATTCTTTATCTATTTAATTCTTTCTTCTATCTGTTTATTTAATTTAAAAGTCGACTTGCGGTACGGGACTATAAGATAAGACACAATTCTTGTACTAATTAATTAATTGGTAAGAAAGAGCTTCCACAAGAGTTAACTAGAAGACTCTTGTATTGTATGTATGGCAACCCTTTCTTTCACTACTAGTGGACTCTTGCAGAAAAAGAACGACAAAAGCAATCTTTTATAGCGCGTTTTCAAGCGCTTAGCTTCTGCTAATGGCGGGGCGGCAAGGCTATGTTGTCTAGTTGGACGCGTAAGACAAGAAGATACGAACGACGTGTCGGGCCCCTTTAGAAAATAGGGGATGTTTTTTGTGTTAGCAATTGCGAATATCCCTCTTCTTATCTTAGCATGCATAGTTTGTTTACATGTCATATTAGGCTAATTACACTAGTTTCAAACTGAAATTTGAATGAATAATCGATTTATTTAGTTTTATCATTTTTTTCTGCCTTCAGAAGAATAAAGCATAAGCATTTTTACTGTTGTTAGAATTTTCTAACAAGTAACTATCTCGGTTTCATATATAAATTTATATAGAATTTTTGAAAATGACTTTCTTTAGTGTATAAGCAATTCTTTAGTGGTCGCCGAAAGTACGGTGGAGGTTGGCTGAAAGATGATGTTGTGCGGCGTTCAGAACTAGTCTTGAAGTGCATGAATTATAAAGAAGTAAGCAAACGAGACGATTCTTTCTTGAACTATATATATTGAAAATAAATCTTTCCCTCCACATCAATCACGAGTTTTTTTCTTTTCCTCTTGTATATCGTGAAACACCCTTATTACTAGGTTTTGAAAAATACTTTGAGTAAAATTGTTGTTGAATTAAAGAAAAAGTTTATTTTCAGCGTAAAATAAGATTACTCACTTTGAGCGAAATACTTTGAAAATTAGTTTCCTATCATGACTTCTTTGACCTGTTGTAAACACCTAATTTTTTACCAAACCTAATGTTTTAATAGCATTTTAGTATTCAATTTTTTTTTTTTAGGTCTAAATTAAATATTTGAAGTTCATCCTATTTTACAAGGTTTGGTTTTATAGTTTTGAAAACGAACAAAAAAAAAATAGAATCACATTTTAAATAAGCTTTTATTTTTTATTATTTATTTATTTATTTTTTAAAAAATCTAAATTATATTTGTCTTCTTCTTTTAATTTTTAATAAAGAATCTAGTGATATTAATATTTCTTAATCATATTTCTAAGACTAGTTATTTAACTTATTTTGTATTTTGTTAAGTTTTAAATAGATTTTATTATTTTTATTTTATTTAAAATATTAATTTTTATTTTTTTTTAAAAAAAAACTTATCCTAATCTACCCTAACCTCTTCCCACCTTCCCACTTCCACTCAACCTTCCCCACGTCCCATTCTTTCCCCACATCCCATAATTCTCTCACTTTCACAACTCACACAACACACTATTATATAAACCAACAACACAAACACTTAGAGGGGAAGACATTGAACAACACAGGAGAAAACTAAGAAGAAATAAAAGGGGAGAACATTCTTCAGACAATCAAAGAAAAAAAAAAGGGAGAAACTAGAGAGAAAAGAGAAGAAAACAAAGAAAAACAAGCACACAAGTTAAACTTCGAGTTTACCATTCACAGTTTTAAGTTCGTGACTTCTAAAATCAGTACATTATAATAATTTTGTCATTGTGAATCGATCTTCTCAAAGGTATATCTCAATCATCCTTGTACAATTCGATATTGCAATTATTCAAGATTCGGTTCCAATATATTATGAAGTGTTTTTTTTTTTTTACGTATCTATCTAACTTATTATTAGTTTTAATGTAACATATAAAGCATGTCATAATTACTATCACTAAATTTAGTAAAAACTATTATCATGTTCTATATTTTATTGCATGTTTAAGTAAATATATTTTTTATTAATAAGTATAAGCTTCATGAATGTGTGACGTGTAGGTTTGTATACTATGATTGTTTGTGTTTCATGTGTCTATATTTGTATATTCATTAGGGTAATATTCTAAAGGGTTGCATGATCTAAGCATTTTTTTAGTGAAGGAGATTATGATTAGGTCATATCTTAATATGTCATTCTATTTTATTTTGTCATCTAACTTACCATGCTCTAGTATGACAGAGATTGTCAGTTAAGTAAAAAGAAAAATCAACTGAAAAAGGTAAAAAAAAAAAAAGGGATCGATTTTGCTAAAGAATACGGAAAATGTTAATAGTGGAAAACAAAAAATATTTTGTGACTTCTTGGATTTCTTGACCTTTTCTTTTTTTGTTACTGATTACTACTATTTATTCTACTACTAGTTGTATAACTTAAATTATATTTGCACTCTACTATTTAAAGAAGTAACGAAGACTTTTAGTAAAATATTAATCGACGGCTACCCTCGTTACAATTAATTTACTTGCACATCATTTATGTCGACGGATAAATGCATATTCTCAAAGTTTTATTTGTGTTGTTGTGTTGGTTGATACAGCTCACTAAGTTATTGTTGTTTCCACACTCATTTCGTTCTTTGCAATAGTTAATAACTTTTCTTGTTTATATATATATATTATTATCTTTTTAAAACAGGAAAGAAGTAATAATTTTCAAGTTGGTAGCAATTTATTAAGTTATATTAATATGATGACAAGACATCTCATAATAATATGACTATATGAATCACAAAGAATAGCTACTGATCATTTTTCCACCGCATACTAATTCATACGTTTTAATACGAAAATACTTCTAACTCCGACACGGAGATTTGACCTTATCAATTAGTATATAATGTAAAGATATCAAGGCATTCACGTTAATTAGTCTTTAAAGAGTGCGTGCAATTATTTCTTTAGGAAATAAGAGAAATAATCATAAAAGAATAGGTTTAGGTGTTTGATCCAGAGAATTATAAGTTTATACAAGCGAAAGTTAACAATGAAGTCGGAAAGTCCTGCTACCAACCATCGTTATAATAAAATCAACATATTATTTTAAAGCCGATCTGATTGGGATGGATAGATTTTAAACATGTTAGAATTTTGTTTAGACTTGGAAAAAAATGGGGGATGACTCATAAATGCCTCAAAGGCACGAGAAATGTATCAAAACTCGTGGTAAGGTCGAAAAGTACTACTATCGGTAAGCCACGCATTAATACAGTTTTAAATATATTAAAAAATAAATAAAAGCGGAATAGAAGTCACTTTTAGGCCAACAAATATTATATATCCAAAAGATTAATTTAAGCCAGACGTAAGTTGTTAAAGCGATCGTGCTAGAACCACGGGACTCGAGGGGTGCCTAACACCTTCCCCTAGGTCAACAGAATTCCTTATCCAGATTTCTAGTTCGCAGACCAAAAATAAAGAGCCATTTTCTTTTGAATGAGGATTCAAACTCAATTCCAAGTGGAGACTCTGTAAAATAAATAATCCCTTTTCAAAACGTCACTTTATTTGAAAAAACTCATTTTTCTCTAAAACCAACTCCCTAGCGAGGTTGGATGCGGAAAAAAATAGGGGTGTGACACCTATATTTTTTTATTACGAATCAAGAAGCCTTTTCTATAAAAAAAAAATCAATTTAAACTATAGTAAATTCTCATTTTATATATTTTCTTTAATAATTTGCCAAGTCATTTTTTAATATAATATTTTATTTTTTCGATTAGATGAGACTAAGTGCATAAATGTAAATAATTGTAAATTACACCCATTATTACATTGTAATGGTAAAGTAGATGAAGGATTTTGGTGTATGTAGTCAAAATTGAATGGTTTTTAAATGGATAATTGCTACAGGGATAGATGACATAAGGATGACTAACAAAATAAAATATAAGTTCCACAGAACAGTTAAAAAATTAATAATGATATATGAAATGAATATTAGGTTTTTTTTGGTAAGTAAATGAATATTAGGTTGCTAAAATTAAAAGCATACATCACAAGATGAATGTCCCAAAGTAAATGCGAAATTTAAGATAGATGTGTAATCATATATGATTAAAAATAATTACATTTGCGAAAAAGTTCAAGTAGCACGTATAAGGGTAAAACAAAAAAAAAAATTAGTTTAGATTATTTAGTCAGGTCCAATATTCTACGTCAACTTTCAGATGAAAATTTTATTTCTTCATCAAAGGCATAGAGTACTCACTAATGAAATCATACAACACGAGTGGTTTAGAATTGAAATTGAATATTTGAGTGAGATTCTCAAAATTGAGGTATTGAACTACAAGATTTCACCGAGAATAATTTATGTTGCAGTTAAGAGAAGTCACTGCGATTCTTATCCTCCAGTGATTTTTGTAATTGGTCTTAACACGCCAGTAGACTCTAATGGGACATATATACGTAGTACATTAGATAGAGGTTTGTAATCATTTTAAAGAAAAAAATAGAAATACTGAAGCTAAATAAGTGTGAAAAATATAAAAACATTTATCGTTCTAAAATATTTTTATTAACTAGCGTGAAATCTAAGTGTGGCGTATAAGATGTATGTGTAGCGCACAAAATACACGTGTGACGAACACAATTTTTTTTATTGAACATTTTAAAGTGTCTTATTAAAATTTAAATGTGGACACTAATTTTGTTGAACTATATAATGTATATGGACAGGCCTCCGGACGTGACATAACACAAAGCCTATCCATTTTCAAAGTTAAACTTTGATTATTTTTTTAAGTAGGACCTCTAATTCCACATTTTCAAAAGGTCCACCTTGTATTAGCTGATTATTAAAATATTTGATTTCCCAAAATACAGTAGTATCATCTCTAAGAAAAATCACTTTCCAAATTAAATCAATAAGAAAGCTCAAATGTATATGAAAGTTGTATTTCCTTGTCAAAGGCATAGAATATTCACCAATGTAATCATAGAGAGTCAGTGACTCATAATTATATTGATATTGAATATTTGAGCGAGATTCTCGATATTGGGGTGTTGAACCACAAGATTCCACTTAGAATAATTCATGCTGTAGTTAAGATTAGTTACTGTAATTCTTATCATACAATGGGACACATTTGCGCAGTGCATTAAACCCGAGGTCTGTAATTATTCTTTCCGAATCTCGAACTGAAGCTAAATATGAGGAGTTTGGCCTATCAAAGAACATAAAATTATATTACATAAACATTAAGAACTTACTGAAATAAAAAAAATAAAAAAATTGAGATTAAAAATAGAGTTTGCTCACTCTTGACCACCACTGAGTTCAAATGTGTTAAAACTTATCTCTAGATCTTGAGCGCATGCTATAATTACTCCACCTTTGCAAGAATTTACAATTTACTAGTTATATGAAGTTCGTATCAACAAGTCAAATGATGATTGAGTTTCTATTGCAGCAAGTAACAATGAGGCAGATTCCTCTGAATCTTGAACAACATTCCTGCTCTGTGACTTGGCCTCCAACTACACGCTAAATTACTTTTTTTTTGTTCATGTCCAACCAAATTGCCACCTTAGTGTTTGAATATAATGATGCTTTTAGCAATTATATATTGTAGCACTGATCTGTTTATTTCAAAGAATAAACTTTTTAGAGCGATACAATTATGATATATTCAATTATTTATTTCACCAAATTACTATAAAATATTTGCTCGTTATTTTTTTATTTTGTTTGAAGAGGCCAAACACCTCTTATAACATATTTAATCTTGTGTTGCACGTTATTTTTTTTTTCTTTTCAAGTTCAATAAAATTTTATATATTCACCCTAACAATTATTATTCATCTAAAGAAAATGTTTTGTCGTTTCCAACCACGATTATAATCAATTTTACATTGAATTATTTCAATTGTTACATATTACAAATAATATTTCATGCACTGTGCATCTCGTTCGTTCGATAATTATATGTTGAAATTACTTGGATAAGTCACGTGACTTATTGCATACATAGTAATAACTGGACAAATGAATTGGGCCAACTGCCTATTCGAATAGCCCAATGTGTTATCAAAGTCTCAACAATTTTGCAATATCACAAGCCCAAAGCCTATTCAACACTAAATACAAATTGAAGAGATTCTCAAAATTGAGGGTTGTACGATAAGATTTTGCTGAAAATAATTTATATTGTAATTAAGATTAATTAATATAATTTTTCTCATCGAGTGATTTGTATAGTTAATCTTTACTTGCTAATGGACAAACATGGAACATGTGCTTAGACCACTGCACCAGAGGAGGTCTATAATCATTCTTTTAAGAATGAGGCTAAATAAAGGGATTTCATCCGGTTAGAGAGTGAAAAAATATCAAATAAATAATAATAGCTTTTGAAAACCAAAATTGAAAAGATAGGGAGAATTTTGAGACTAAAGATAATATCTGTTCTCTCTACACATGTTTTATTGAGTTATGTAATTTTGAAAATCACATATGCAATTCTACAATTTATATATAGTTGTGTCATTGAAGAGCAAAGGAAAATTAGTGTTTTTAAAGCCGAGGCGATAAGACGAGCCGTTTTACCTAATATAAAGCGAGGCATAAGCCTCGAGGGATGAGGCATAAGCCCCATGAATCCTTCAATTTTTAATATTTTATAAATTAATAAAAATATAAATAAATAATTTTAAAAAAATAAATCACCAAAAAAAAGTAAAAAAACGTCAAAATTATAAAAAAAATAAGTGAAAGATATATTTAAAACTGCTTCAAAAAATGAAAAAAATCATATAATACAACCAATTTACAAAGTCAACTTTTCATATCAATAAACTATTATACGTCCTCAAAAATACAAGTTTGTCTATGAAAAATAGTACATAATTAATCAATCCCCACCTTTCTGTTACTATGATCAGTATATTCACGCACCATTATACCATAGAGTAAAAAAAAGTAAATATCTTGAAAGTGACTTGAAAATAACTAATTGAAAAGAGAGGACGAAGTAGAAAGTGTGTATCCAGTATCTTCTTGAATAGTGGTTACGTAGACACTCACCGATAAATACGTTTAAAAGTGTGATTTTTTTTTTTAACATTTGATTTTAGCATTTAATTATTTACCAATCAAATAATTTAATACTCCTATTAAATTTAAATTAAGAATTTAATAGGAAAAAATATTTTACTTTGCAAAGTTTTCTGAACTTACGCCTAACACCTCACACTTATACGAACGCACCGATGCATCAATCTAATTATGGGTGTGAAATCATGGTAACTAAAGTTATTAAATGAAATAAAGGTAAATCGATATTACGTGAAAAGAAATTATCCCGATGGACCAATAATTTATAAGGATCCATGCGGAATTAGCTAAAGATAAAATACATATAGTTGAAGAAAAAAATTATATAAAAATACATATTTATCGGAGAATATGATTTAAAATGTATACAGTTTTACCATAACATATGGTTTTCATGAATGGTTTTAAGTCTTTGGAGATTTATTTTTACAAAATATAAGTACTTCCGATAATTTTATTTGTATTTGTATAATATATAATGAGATGAGATTAATTGAAATAACGTAAACAATGGGAATTAATATAAGTTGGCCTCAATTTATTTCGGAATGAAGTGTAATAATTATTATTTTCAGCATGGACAGTTGGACACACCTAAAAAACAGCCTTTAGAGTCTAGTAGTAATTTTGTTACCAACCTCCTCATTCTGAATGTTTAAAAAAGGGAAAATGGTGTAGTTTTGTTGGTGACAATCAAACTTCAAAAAAAATAAAAATATCATCTACAAAAAAAATAATATAAAAGAGGCTTAACTTAGAAAAGACTTATATTATGTGTACACTTTGAAAGTTTGAATGAATTCAAGTCACAGCTTAGAATAAGACATCACATAAAAAAACATTAAATTATAATATCATAATCCAAAAAAATACACAGAGAGGGACTAATAATGTAAAAGACGAAATAAACATGAATTTTATTATAAACTAATAAAGATGAAGAATTGAGAGAATAGAGAGTGGTTCTTATTTTATTTCTTCATGAGGAATGATTTACAATAAAGGAAACCTTCTATTTAGAAGGGGAATTTGCCCCTAGTTTCACACTAAAAGACAAATACATCAAATCCTGATAGATATCAAATACATCTTGATAGACATTCATTATAATTGATATATATCATAACACTCCCCCTTGAATATCTAGATATATAATGTGCCTCGTTAAAACCTTACTAGAAAAAATCCAGTAGGAAAAAAAATCTAGTGAAAAAAAAAGAGTACACATTTCTAACAATACACATATCGGCTGCCTCGTTAAAAACCTTACAAGAAAAACCCAGTGGGACAAAACCTCGTAAGGAAAAAAGAGCATAGCGCGTATTAACTCCCCTAATGAGAACATCCTTGAACCTTTGCATCCCGATCTTGTGCACCATCTTCTTAAAAATTGTAATTGGAGAAGACTTGATGAATAAATTAACCACATTTTCACTTGAACGAATCTGTTGCACGTTGATATCACCATTCTTTTGTAGCTCATGTATGTAGAAAAACTTTGATGAAGTGTGTTTCGTTCTATCTCCTTTTATGAATCTTCCATTAAGATGTGTTATGCATGATGCATTATCTCCGTATAAAATTATGGGTAGATTGTCATATTTCACACTATATATTTCTCGAATGAGATGTATCGTGGACCTCAACCATACACATTCTCGGCTTGTTTCATGAATAGCTATTATCTCAACATGATTCGATGAAGTGGCTACGATAGACTGCTTTGTATATCTCCAAGATATTGCAGTACCGCCACATATGAACACATAGCCTATTTGAGATCGAGTTTTATGTAGGTCAAATAAGTACCCCAAATCAGTATGACCAATAAGATCGGGACTGCAAACTTGCTAACAAATTAACTAACTAAAAAAAAGGCTATATCAGACCTTGTAGTATTTGCAAGATACATTAGTGCATCAATTGCACTAAGATATGGTACTTCATAACCAAGGAGTTCCTCATTCTTTTATTGTGGTCGGAATGGATCCTTATTCAATTTTTACATGTTTCTCATTTAAGTAAATACTCTATTGTTTTTGAAAACTCCCCAAGAGTTTCAATGATACTCAAATCATCAAATTATATCTTATGAGTATAATAAAAAAAATTTCCAGAAACTTTATATGCTTTAGGCATTTTGAATCCTTTAGAAATTTTTATATGGATGTTTGTCAAGTAACAATATCCAACATGTCAAGTGTGACATCTTCAAGTGTCTGTACTGCAAATCAAATAAGTTTTACGCTTATCAAAATGCATTCTTTTAGGTCACTTGATAAATATTTCTACGTCAGCATGCTTAAATTAACGTAGAATTCAGATCCTTATAATCTTTTACAATATTGCGCCAATATTGTATCAAAGATATCGTCGACGATTTTTTATTTTATATCGGTTCACAATGCGACATAACATTTTGAGATCTCATCACTTCATTATTTTTAGATACCTAAACCTTTCATAAAGTTTCATGAAGTGTTATGTCGTAGGCTATTCAAGAGCACTTTGTCTTTTTATCATGATTATTTGCTCCTTATCCTTTTCAAGGATTATTTCATTTGGAACAGATTGGTCTATCAAGCTTCACGCATGCATAGACTTTGTCCTTTAAGGATACAAAATAGGAGCACTTACAGCTAAATGTGAGATGTTTTCGGCATTTGACTTGAATTATCTTTTGAATAAATATCTGATGATAATTCCTAACATATTTCATAGCTGCTTATAATCTCCCCCCTGTGTTAGGAAAACTAACATACATCCTCCATCTTCTTTAAGGATTCCATCTTTGTACATCATGGTATATTTATTAATCGTATACCGCATATCAAAACTATTAGATGAAATAGTTGGTTCCTGACCTTGAACTAATTGAAAGGGAAGAAATAATCATAATATATTTGTCTAATGCATACAAGTGTTATTGTATGCAATATATCATATTTCATACCAATACATGAAACTTTGTTCTCATTAGTAATGGTTCAACTATTTATGGAAGGCATTCAATGCTAAACCATATCATCGAGATGAATTATCTTGATTAAACAATCTGAAAATTATGTTCAATTTATATTGAACAAGTAACTTTATGAATGTCAAACGTAGGTTGATCATGAATGTACATGTAATCATCTTATTGATGCATCTTTTCAATATATCACATGATAGGTGAACGGGCTCTTATTGACCTTTTATTCTTTTCAGATTTTGAAGGATCCAATCCCAAAATTAGTTGGTCCAACCAACTTATCATGAGAACAAGCAATATTAAAGTTCATGAAGAATTTTTTAATTCTTCAATATATGTTCAATACTCAGTATGCACATCTTCGGGATATCACAATCGTTCATGTCAACTTATGAACTTTTAATCTAGTAAACTCTAAGTTTACCATGATATGTGTTTTTGCTATAGTAAATTTCAGATTTACTATTGTATGAATAAATTTCAGATTTACTACTTCAGAAGTAGATTTCAAAATTGTTCAACCTCTTTCGGAGGTGAGTTGTGATACAATCACAATCAAGTGCACGTTTGCATTAATAAGTGCCGTATTCCCCAGGAATAGAATATAATCGTGCCTTAAGCCTATCAAATTACGATAGCTTATAACCTCTTTCAAGATTTTGCTACTTCAGAAGCAAATCGAGGCATATATATGACGTAGAGAATTTTTCTCTAGTATATATTATAATCATATAAGCGTGTGAAAATATCATCACTTTTGATGATCATTATCATATTGTCCGCCCACGCGTATATTCGTGCATTCAATCACTTGTCTTCTTTCAGACATGTCATGCACTGCTACCACATACACCTCGAGAATGAAGTAAGTTGTCATATTTCAGACTTATCATATATTGCTACCACATTCACTTCATGGAATGGAACATATTCAATGGGTCGAATTTCATGACTTTTCATTAAACAGCCATTATTTTGCCTTAGCCATCATAATATCATCATATGGTGTATTGAGATTCAAACTCAACATCTTATCTATATAAAGGCGTCTAAGGCATGAATCGATGGGACTTGAACCCAACATATTATCATCATTTTTGATAATATTATTCTTGAGGAATAAATTTAAAATATAAATAGTTTCAAACTAATTATTTTTCCTCAAATCCAATAATAATTATATTAGTAGTAGCAAAAGAAAGATAACACAAATAATTACTAACCTTGAAATTCTTCAGATTTATAATCTCACCTTGTTTGGCAGAGTCTCTCACCTTATTTGGCAGAGTCTCGAACTGATAACGTGTTATAAACTAATAAAGAATAAAGAAGAAGAATAGAGAGAATAGAGAGTGTGATTCTTATTTCTTCTCTTGAGTGTGTTTGCATATATAGTTTTTAACTTAATCATTATTAATTAATATATTTTTTACTTTATTAAATTATTTAATCACAGTAAGTTACATCAGAGATATATTCAGTTTACATAAATCAGTTAGGACCAAAAGAAGAAATTTTTTAAATTTAGCAATGAACTTTATGAATTACTTTTTTTTTTTTTTATATTCTCCTATATAATAAGTCACGGTGCGGCAGGTGAAGTACACACCACACCGTCGACATCCCTGCTTGCCGTCATTTGATGTGCTTGCTCCGTAATTTTACTATATCATTCCTAATTAATTATTATATGTCATTTACGTATTAAAAATATTAATTATATTTAACAAATAAAATAAAAGAGAATTAATTATATTTAACAAATAAAATAAAAGAGACGTTTATTACATGTCTGCTTCAGCTACTTCAACGATAATTTTACTATATCATCCCTAATTAATTATTATAAGTCATTTAAGTATTAAAAAATTGATAATATTTAATATTAAATTAACTTGGCATCTTATATGAAGTCTACTTAATTATTTTAACATATATTTTTTATAGTAATTTTGCTATATCACTTCTAATTAGTTATTATAAGTCATTTAAGACATGTTTGTACTATATCATCCCAAACTAATTATTATGGTCATCTATACATTGTGCTAGTTAAATTAGAATAGAAAAAAATATTATAAATCACAATAATTAAAAAAATAAATTATTTAAAAAACATAATTGACTACCAATGTCATAAAAATTTGGACAAGGAGAGTAACATATATTATTTGAAAATTACATATAAAGTATTATAAATTACAATAGTTAATAATTTAAAATATCTAAAAAAATAATTAATCTGTTATATATAGCAGAAAATATGTAAGAAAAAATTATTAATCACAATAATTAACAACTTAAAAATTTAAAGGATATAAAATATTTGTTTGACTCTCGAAATTATATCAATGTCACCTAAATTGGAATAAAAAAAAGTTATTATAAATCTCAATAATTAAAAACATAAATTATTTTTAAAATATAATTGATTATCAATGCCACAAAAGTTTAAACAAAGAGAGTATCATGTTTTATTTGAAAATTACAGAAAAGATATTCTAAATTAGAAGAGTTAACAAACTTAAAATATTTTATTATATATTTCATAATTACTATATGAAAAGTAAAAAAAAATTGATTGACTCTCGAAATAATATGAGTGTCAAATCAACAATTTAAAATGTTCTTATACAAATTTCATTAATCTAAATATAATAATATATGCCTAACTAGGAATTTATAACCAAACAAATGAAGGTTTTAATTAAATGATAGAATTATACATAACGTAAAATTTTCAATGATCAATATTGGGCCGTGCGTAGCACGGTTGGCTTAAGTTGCAAGGAAGCAGCTGAAGCAGGCAACTTGTGGATAACATGCCTGCTTCAGCTGCTTCACCCGTGATTTTACTATATCATCCCTAATTAATTATTATGAGTTATTTATGTATTTCAAAATTAACATTATTTAATTAAAAAAAGTAAATTAAATATTATGACATGCTTGCTTCAATTGGGATTTTACTATATTACTCCTAAATAATTATTTATAAATCATTTACGTATTAAAAAATTAAAAATAGTTAATAAAAAATTTAGAAGAGACATTTATGACATGACAACTTCAGCTGTTTCAGTCGTGATTTTACTATATCACTAATAATTAATTATTATATAAGTCATTTAAGTATTAAAAAATTAATAATATTCAATTAAAAAATAAAATAGACATAGAATAACAAGTTAATTTTTTGATGTTTTTATAAGTCACTTAAGTATTAAAAAATTAATAATATTTAATAAAAAAGATAAAATAGGCATAAAATGGTAAATTATTTTTTGATGTTTTCAATTAACTTGACATCTTATATAGGACCACTTAAAAAAAATTTCACAAGGATTTTTTATAATAATTTTACTATGTCACTTCTAATTAGTAGAATAGAAGAAAAAATATTATAAATCACAATAATTAAAAATTTAAATTATTTAAAAAATATAATTGACTATCAATGTCACAAAAGTTTGAACAACGTAAAATATTATTATACAAATTTCATCAATCTAAATGTAATAATATATGTCTAACTTAAAATTTATCAATCAAATGAATTGACGTTTTAATTCAATGATAGAATTATACATGACGTAAAATTTTTAATAATCAACATTGGGCCATGCTACGCACGGCGTAAGGCCACTAGTACTATATAAGAGAGAGTTGGGTGGCTGAAGCAGCTCTCCGTCGACATGTCTGCTTTAGCTGCTTATTCCGTAATTTTATTATATTACTCCTAATTATTCTCTTTTATTATATAAGAGAGAGTTGGGCGGCTGAAGCAGCTTTCCGTCGACATGTCTGTTTTAGCTGCTTATTCCATAATTTTATTATATTACTCCTAATTAATTATTATAAGTTATTTACATAATAAAAAATAATACTATTTAATAAAAAAAATTAAAATAAATATTTATGACATGTCTATGTCAGCTGCTTTAATCATAATTTTACTAAATATTACCCTAATTAATTGTTACGAGTCATCAAAATATTAAAAAATCTATATTTAATAAAAAAAGATAAAATAGATATAAAATGATAAGTTAAATTTTGATGTTTTAAATTAACTTCACGTCTTATATGAGGTCCACTTAATTTTTTTCACAACTATTTTTTATAGTAATTTTGTTATATCACTTCTAATTAGTTATTGTGAGTCATTTAAGACATACTTGATTTGCTGCTCCAATCGTGATTTTACTATATCACCTCTAATTAATTATGATGGTCTGAGCATTATGTCATTTAAATTGGAATGTGATGAAAAGTTTTATAAATCACAATAATTAAAATCTTAGATTATTTAAAAAATATAATTGACTATCAATACCACAAAATTTTGAACAGGGAGAGTAACGTATATTGTTTAAAAATTACAAAAAAGTATTATAAATTACAATAGTTAATAGTTTAAAATATCTAAAAAAAATTAATTTGTTATATATTTCAAAAAAATACGTACAAAATATTATAAATCACAATAATTAACAACTTAAAAAATTTAAAAGATATAAAATATTTGATTGACTCTTGAAATTATATCAATGCCAATTAAAATTGGATTAAAAGAAAAATATTATAAATCACAATAATTACAAACTTAAATTATTTTAAAAATATAATTGACTATCAACACCACAAAAGTTTAAACAACAGAGTAACTTATATTATTTAAAAACTAAAAAATTAATTATAAATTACAATAGTTAACAGTTTAAAATATCTAAAAACATATTAAAAATATGATTGATTATCTAAATTTTATTTGTGTCGCATAAATTGAGACAAAGAAATAACATATATTGAACCCGTGTTATCTAAAAAATAGTAATATAGGCCCATCAAATTTTATTTTTGATACTCTTTATTAATTTATACATTTGTAGAGTTTAATTTTGATTGTGAATTAAATTTTTGAAATATAATTATATATTTGAATTATAAATCATGATTATTAATATAATTATTATTATAATATTAATTTAGAATAGATATTGGGCCCGTGCTTTGCACGGGCTTCTTCTCACTAGTATATACTCCCTCCGTCTCATTTTACCCGTCCAAAATTGGATGGCATAACTATTAAGAAAACAATGATTGATAATGTCTTTACCATTTTGCCTCTCTTAATTGTGTCTTGCTGTTAGTTCTAATATTGATGGATGACTAATATCAAAGAACTATTTATATTCTTAATGGTGTACTCTTAATGATACTCATCTTTGCAACATTTTCCAAGAATGCTAATAATAAGGAGTAATCAATTACACTAAGGGTATAATGGGAAAAAAAATTGTCTAAGTAAAAAAGGACAATAAATTAAAAAATTTGGAATGAGTAAAATGTTACGGAGGAAAGTATAAATTTAGCATTGGACTTTATGAATTAAGGAAAAAAAAAAAGGAAATATATAAGCCAATACAGTAGTGTTTGAACTTTTGAAAGAACCGAAACTCCACGCCTTCACGAGGATATGGTGATACAAAAACGACCGCACGTCTAGCATTAAAAGCAATTCATTTTCTTTTCTCTTTTCCTATTTTGGAGTCTATTAACATAAAAAAGTCCTCTTATACTCAAATTAAATTATCTTGAAATTATAATTTGTAAACTAATTTATCAGATGAGCTAAAATAATAATGCAATAAAATTTATACTATATTTGGACAGGATAAATTTACCCACCACCCAAATACAATTAATTGAAAGATATCTCATTTTATCTCGCCTGCCAAACAACCTAAAAAGTTGTAAGGACAAAAAGAGTGTAGCAATAAAAGTGAGTATGGAGAAGTTTGCCATATATATCTCCATGTTTTACTCTCATTGATAGCATTTTAGAGGAAATACTAACCGTTATTATTATGGTATACTAACTAATATATACAACTGTAATTCTTCCCCCCTCTTCATGCTTCCATGTCTACCTCCTTTAATTCTTTTTTCAAATTCAAAAAATCCCATAAATTCCCTCTCCTTAACATTCTCCCTTTGGCCCTCTTCAAGGCAAAAAACCCTCATCTTGCTCTTTGATATTGAATAAAAAATGAGCAACCCATATACAGTAACAAGGCTTGTTAGATGGCGAATTAAAGATTGGGTATCTTGTTTCTATGCTTGCAGGTTCCCCTTAGGTAATGTAATGTTCACGCAAATAGCCGGGCAGATTTACATGTTATACTTTTTCCTAGTCGGCATACATAGATTACATACGGATTATACATGTATTATATATGAATTATACATACGCAGGCTATTCAGATTAATTCTTCTTCTTCTTCTTCTTTTTTTATGTTAGCCTTGATTGATTTATTTGTACATGTGTAGAGGACGAACGGGGTAAGTTTTGCATAAAGACGCCTCAGACATCGAGTAGAAAGATGGCTTTTGATCCGATTGGTGAGAGTAGCAGGAAGAACAGAAAGAAGAAGTTGAACAAGAAAATGGAACAAAGGAAAAAAGAAACAGTGAAAGTTTCGGCAGAGGAGAAGGGTGAAGAGGGAGAAAATGACTCGAGCTGGCCGCGATTCTCAGAAGAGGATTATATTGTGTTTTGCTTTGAAGACGATGGAGGAATACATATAGTGGAAGATAAAAAGTCGGAAGCATTTCATCAGAAAATTGATCATGCTAATTTGACTTCAAGGCCTGTTTGTAGGAAGGTAATGAATGAATCCTTTTACGTAGTTTTCTGTGTGTAAGAATGTGTTACCGTACTATTAACGGTAATCAAAATAATACTAGTACGAGATTATTTGATTGAGACTAGTATTAATAAGACACTTTTTGTTATGAAATAATGTCTTAATGCTGTTTTGAATTGTTGAAAAACAGCTTAAATATGTAGAGAATGCAAAAGAGATTCTTCCTCAGAGTCAAAACGATACGGTCAGTGTAGATGGAGAAAATAGCTTTGAATCAGCTGAAGAACAAATTCCCGTTGCAGACGATAAGGTAAGTTCAATCTGAACACACATTTGGCGCATAAAGCTTCTGTTCATTCAAGTGTTGAGAATTCGGGACAACTTTAAGGGTTTATGTATTTGGCATTTTCTTTTCTTTCAGTCCACACTACATTTTAAGATAATCAACAATATTCTCACTTACCCTCTATTAGCGTCCTTTGGAATTCAGAAATTGCTAAATGTTGGCAGGGTGAGGGAAAGGGGAGGGATGATACGGAAGAGGAATGGCCGCCTTCTGTTGTTAAAGAGATCAGTCACATAGGTGAGGTTAGTAGCGAAAGCAAAACGCCTCCATCTGCAGAATCAAGTGATTCTAATTACTCCACTGGTAGCACTAGTTCCTTTGCCTTCCCAGTGTAAGTATTGCCATTCTTTCAAATTATGACACTCTCCTACTTAACCAGTGTCAGTGCCATTTGATTGGTTTTAGTAGAATAAGTAACGGTATTGCTAAAATTGCAGGTTGGGCTGGGAGTTATTGGGCAGTCCAGCTCAAATGCCAAAACCTGTAGGAGGAGAAGAACAAGAACAAGAAGGCCCACGTTTCGGGAAGCATAAGGCTTGGTGCAGCGTTCATCACTGTTGCAAATTTTGACACCTGGTTCTCCCTCCTTTTTTCCATAAGACATTTTCTTATTGGGTTCATCAAACACGTTACGAATATATAGATCGTTCTTTCGTTGATCAACATTTTGTTCCTTGTTTAGTACGTTTACTTATTTCCAGCAACAAAATCGAGTAATTAGAAAGAGAACTGAAATACATACACCAATATCGAAATGGGAAGGTCGAGCCCCCCAAAAATAAAAGTGACATTCAACAATACTGTCCAGAATTCTAGCACATCACTCACTAGTTACACTTAAAAGTGGCAACAGAGAGCTTCTGTACATCAGCAACCAACCATGGACACATTTCTTAAATATTGAGAAATTTACCGTCGCCATTAATTATTTAAACAACATCACTTGCATAGCAATTGCATATAAACTATAGCAATCAATTTCCCAACTAGAATCCATGTTTATGTTAGAACAAGTGACTGCAGATATAATCTTGCTTTGGCAGCTGCGGAAAAAGATGCTTCATCTTGATTTTCTTTAACAGCAGCAATTGCTGCAATATAAGCTTCTCTTGCGAACTGTACTTCCTGCATTCCTATTTCATTTGGGTGATCCTGTAAAAAACAAATATATCAACTAAAGTCCTTAATAGCTTTGAACTACTGTAAAATTGTGCAAGGGTGTGCGGGTGTCGACAAGATATTGACATAGTAATAGATATATAACAATGTTAGTATTATAACATTCAAGAAGCCAGGTGAAGGGGATCGTTAGCTTACGGCTTCAATGCTCTTGTTGCAAAAATAAGGTATAACATCATAATCTTCAGCTAAAGCGCTAGAATGGTTCTTTGTTAATTGTTGAACAAACTGCATGAACCATGTCACTTCTCGCCGCACAATCTCTAAATCTTCCTGTAGTTTCTCCACTTTCTTGCTGGAAGTCATAGCTTCCCATTCTAACTTCTCCACAGCTGCCTGCTTGTCAGCTAACTTAACCTAAGGAGAGCAAAAACGAAGATATTGAGTGGGGATTCACTCATCAAATTATGAAGACAATGGACTACATCCAGGAAATTTCAACACAATCTAAGCGATGATCTAGTAGGAGTCAGTCTACATGTGCAGTAATGTGAAAGTGAACACCTCAGGAAAGTTAACCAGAACGTGTTGCTTGAAACTTCTGGCTGGCATCTACTTGAAATTAAACAGAAAATAATGGAAATCATTATACAGCTACTCCTAATTAATCTCCAATTTCTTAGTCTGTCTAACACAGGACAAAAGTTGAGCTAATTGTTTAAAGATTGAGCGACATTTAACTGAAACCACACAATGACTTTCTAGAAAAGCTTGCATCTTCCTTTTTTCTATTTTGGGGTTGAGGTCGGAGAGGATGTCAGATGACATCAAATATTTACCTTTGCATCAGATAGTTGCGCTTGAGTCGTTTTGAGTAAAGAGTCTTTTTCTGCATATTCCTTCTTCATTTCATCTAGTTTAGCATAAATAGAAGCCATTTCATTCTTTGAGATCTCTACTTCCTTCAAAAGTTCATCTTTCTCAGATAATTTCTTTTGCAAATCCTCCACTTGCTCCCTCAAAGCCATCAACTCTTCTCTATCTTTATCTGACAAATATGATCTTGAGGAAAGCATTGAAACGTTATCAGCACATCCATCTTGGTCACCAGCAACATTTTTATTTTGGTTCCTGTTCCTTTTCATTGCAACTGATTGAGCTGCATTCCTTCCTTTTGCTTCAGAAGTCTGCAGCAGTTGTCAATGTTAGCACCTCGAATGAACCCTAATGCTAGTTTGCATGCAATCAAGAGATAAGCACACAAACTTACTTTGCATAACAACCTTACAAAGACGAATATGCAAGTGATGAAAAGTTAATTTCAGATACACAACAATTTCAACTGGAATACCTATGGGAGTATCATATTCGGCCAATTTCAGCTGAAACGAAGTGAACTTCTTATTTAGAGTAGCAGGTTGAAGGACATGGATTGACCTACTAACTAACATGAGAGAAGAAATGGAACTGGAGGAGGAAAATGGTACATTAAAGACATTGTTATAGAATAAGACATTAAATCCTTTTGATGCAAATTCTAATTTAGTTTGTTTAGATGAAACCACAAATTTGATTTGTTCTGGCATGTTATGAACCTGAACGATTCCTGGCATTATTGTTCCATACCAACAAATTGATGTGAATGAATTTGATGTGAATGAAATTCCAAGAAGGTTTATATTCTTATTTTTCCATGCTCATGTAACATTCACATTGTCATTGAACCTTGTTTTCCAGTCTCTAATTTCCCCATCTTTTTAATATAGCCTAGTTTCAAATCCCAAAAATGATTGAACAACAGCAATATAAGCATTCGTTGTATTAGCCAGGACAAGCTGCAAATCCGGCATAAATAAACAAGCAAGGCTTAAAGCACCTCCAAAGACAACCACTTGAAAGCTTAAAAGCCAATGCTGAGTACTCAAGCAAACACCAGCAACGAAAAACTGACTTCTATGGATTATTAGTATTCCAAAAGAATGCTTACACACTTGATCTACAAGCACCCTACATAGTGTATAATAATTTACTTTCTTAGTCTTATGAAGAAACTAGTTGTTAAAGAACCCAAGATTGTGGCTTAGTGGTCAATGAAGTGGGTTGAGAATCACGAGGTCTCAAGATCAAATCCTATCAAACAAAACACTAGGTGATTTCTTCCCATCTGTCCTAGCCTTGGTGGGTAGAGCTACCTGAAATCTATTAATGGTGGGAGGTGATAGGTACCATATGAAATTAGTTGAGTTGCGCTCAAGCTGTCAGGGAAACCACGTTATCAAAAAGAAAAAGACTACGTTGCTAGGCGGAAGCAGCATTTTACTTGCTACAGTTGCATCAATATATAAAAGAAAAGTGAGACATACAATTTTCAGAAATATTATGAGTTGCACAAGTAACATGTCGTTTCTGGTTATTTCATTGAACTTTCTATGTTTTGCTTGATTGAGATGCCGTCTATCTCCAAACAGATTTCTCCATTCAGATATGACAAAGTAGATTTCAACACATATCGTTTTGTCAAAATACTAATGATTTCCAAGAATTGTATCAGATATATGTTTCTTGACTAGTTTGTTTGCAATTGCCTGTGAGGTACTTAGGAAGAGATTCTTTTGCACCTCCTCTAGCTGTAATTAATTCCCCAATCCAACCAGAAAAAATGTGTGAGATCATCTTATAACCATACAATTCCTCCAAGTCTGCATTACCATTATTTGTGATAATTTGTCTGGGGTGGCAAGAATGCAGGATAGTGAATGTAGTAGAAAAGCACGAGTACTTGCTGTCGAGATTAACTGCAGTTTGATTTCTGGAGCAGTTGTGGACTTGCCGGAAGCACTGTGTGCAAAGTGGCAACACTGTAACATATCCAACATCTCTATTACATCATCTCTAGCTCTCTTTCAGTTAGAGGGACCTCCTGATAAGTTGGCAATTTGCCAACTTCTTAGCACCTTTAAGCTTGAATCACCCCTTAATTTCCTTTGATTAGAGGTGCTTCTCACGTTAAATTGCTCGTTTGTGCAGCTAATGGATGAATACAAGGTCGAGCTAGCCATACGAGTCAAATGGGATGCGAAAAATGAAGAATGGGAGCTCAAAATAACACTTGGGAAAAGGTGAAGCCCACCTGTGCACGCAGGTGGGAAAGCAACCTAGAGTGCAATGTTTCTGGATGCCCACGTGCGAAGCTACCTGCGCCAGCAAGTGACCAGTGCGGTGGCATTTTTGTGATTATCATGAACGCAAATTTAAGGGTTTAAAAAGGGGGTTTTCATCTTTAGAACTCCATCTTTGTACATTTTGAAGCTTGAGAAACATTGAGTGAAAATCTAAGAGTGAAATTAGTATTTTTCTTTAGCCTTCAATTGAATTTGGATCTCAATTCTTGTGATAATCCTGGATTCAATGGAAGAATGGAATGAGAATTTGGGTAATTTCCTTTTTCTCTCTATGAGTGGTTAACTTCTTTGCTAGGGCTAAATGCTTGAATAAGTTGTGATAAGTGTATGGGTGTTGTTTATTTGTCTTCTTAATTAGTTAATTGACATGGGTTTTACTCCTAGTCCATGTTTTCGATTTATAATTAGAGGTTGCAAACTCTAGTTAATCTTAGAACCCTTATTATCCTTGACAAAAGGGATGAGGGTGCAGAATGGGAGTGATATGCTAATTAACATGTTAGATTGCTCATATAGTTACACATGTGAGGTGTTCGAAAGAATCCACTTGTGATATTTTTGTGTTTGATCGACAAATTAACACTAAATACTCATAATCTAGCCTACCCGTGACAATTAGCTGAATCTAGACAAACATTCAACTACCCATACATGCACTCACCCTTACAATAGAATAACCCCAAGTCCCATTTTACACTTGATTTCAACTTTATTTCTCTAGTCTTCGAAGTTTTACATTTCAACTACGATTAACTTGATAATTACTATTTGTCTGAATTAAACCCCCCATTTTATTTTCCCGTTTGATTTTCATCACATTATCAGCCGACTTCTAGTTACTTTTAACACTTGAGATTGAAGCTTATGCTCTCATTCCCTATGGATTCAACCCCGACTCTTGTTGGGTAAAGTATATTGACGACGACCGGTTATACTTTTGAAGTATAATTTGAGCGTCATCACCTCCCAGTAAAAACACTTATTTCCAATCAAGTGGGGACACCCAAGCAAAAAATTAGCCTTCAGTATCAGGACAAAGCCAAAACTGGGATGGGTTAAGATACAATAATACCCCATGTCTGGCAAGTCTAGAAGTTCTGGTACCTCACTTGCTTAAGCAAATGAGAAAGCAGGGAAGAACCATAAAACAAAAGGTGCAATGTGTTCGAGAATAAATATGGGTCTACATTGCGGTCAAGTTGGAAAATAGTTTAGTGAAGCTACTCTCAAGTCTTAAGAATACTTGAATAGACATTCAATCACTAGTTGAAGGAGAGCCAAGTGAAAACTGGGTCTGAGACTTGAATCAAACTGAAATCCCAGTTTAGAGAGGCTTATTTGATTTAAAGACAACTGCATCCTGCTTTAAACTTTGAAGCTATTGAAAAGATGTCGGTAAAGACACTTCACAAAATGTGTTCAGTATAGAATTTGAAGCATTTGGCGTTAAAACGGATGAAGTACTTAGTATTACTATGTCCTTTTCTGGTATGATGCTATTATCAACCTGAAAATTGATCTACACATACAAGATTTTACTTAGTACTCCCATAAGCCATATTTTTGTTTACTCTTTGCAATTACAGTCCAAGGTAATTCAAAATTCAGTCAACCAGGACTTACTTGGGGTCTTAAATTTAAGGTAAAGCATTAATTAACTTTGATCAACTCAAGCATCATAATGTTATAGGAAATGAAGAAGGCCCGCTTTGGGCCAAGCCCACACAGTTTTCCCCAAAAGGCCTCACACCATTAAGAGATTCTACTCTTATACGTAGCTTCCCAATCTTTTTAGAAACTTCTCTCCACGAAAGGAAAAATTTCAAGGGAACTGTGGTTTCTTGATTGATGCTTCTAGTATCTATATACAAACAATAAAAAGGAAATTTACACAGGAAAGACTGCAAGCAAGTTGAAATTAAATCATCATTTCTAGATTTCGGGCAAGCAAATTACTCCCTCCATTCCTTTTTATTTGCTTCCTTCATTTTTCCGTGAGTCAATTTGATTAAATTTTAAAGCTAAATTAGATTAGATTAATTTATTTTTTTTAGAATTAAAATTTAGATGTTCAAAAGTTACATGAAAAGTACTATAAATTGTAACTTTTCTTTTTTCAATTTAATTAAGAAATATATCTTAGAATGTTTGCAAATAAAAAGGAATAGAGAGAGTACCTTCTTGTAAAGCGACTCTCTCGAAGGAGTTTTAGTGTAGGTCATTGATCCCCTTCTAGTAAACGAAGACTTCGCCTTCCGATCCTGAGAAAATCACATAAAAAATTCAAAAATTACAACCGAAAATTTGGTTAGTACACGAGATAACTGAACTGAACTAAAAAAATCCGAAGGCTTACAATGAGGGATTGCACAAGAGGGACGATCTCAACGAGGTCATTGAATAGCATACGGTCAACATTTCCGGCAGCAGCGGAATTAGAGAGAGAAGAATTAGTTCGACGGAGAGTTGGAGAACGGTCTTCGCCGGAAAGCCATGACTTGGATTCAGCTCCGCCACCGAAACCGCCATTGTTGCCCTGCAAATCCAATAACTGCTGTGGCTCATACATTGTTGTACGGTAACTGAACAGATTTGTCGATTTCTGAGAATATTGAAATTTGAAATGCCTTTGATTATGCTGAGACTTTATTATAAAAAGAAAAGAAATATTCACTCTTTTTTTTTTTTTTGGCTTTGGAAAAATATTTTTGCTTTAAGGGACGTTACAACTAAATAGAAAGATTGAATTTACCAAAATACCCATCGAGTTCTAGCTAATTACGGTTTAGTCTCTCTGTCAGATCCAAACGCTGCCCAAGCTACCTGCCGGCCTCAATGAATAGAATTTTTTTTTTGAAGAATTAGCAGGTTGTAAAAATGTTGGGCTCAATGAAAAAAATAATAACAACAATAAAAATTAACTGTTAATAAAATATTATATTAATAATATTAGTAATACAATAACATAATAGTGTAAAATATTATTATTAGCTCAGTGATAATACTATAACCAATATGACAACTATAACAATAATCTAACTATCTTTTTAATAAGTTAACATATTAATTATACTTGAATCGTGCTAGGCACTGTCCTAATTATACTTTCCTGATTAATTAGAGGATATTCTGAGTTAAATAAGTCTTCCCTAATTAAACAAAGGATACAAGAATCAACAAAATTAATAATACAAATACCAACAAGTTAAAATATTAAAGCAGAAATAATAATAAAGTGATATTAAATAAAAACCAATAAAAAGAAAATGGAGGAAAGGAAGTTATATGGTTTGCAGTAAAATATTCTTGTTCAACATTTTGCAAAATGAAGGAATGTTATTTATAGCACTTCATTGATGCAGCAAAATATTGAGGCGGCAGACCATCTTTTTTTTTTTTTTTCCTTTCTCTACAAGTAAAATAGTGTGTCTCTTTTTCCTTTTTCTTTTTCCTTTTATTCTTTTTTCAAATACATAATAAATTATTTTGAAATAAATAAATTATTTTTCCTACAATCTCCACATTATTTCAAAAGAATTTTAACTTGCTGGATTTGTATGGACAAAATGCAGTAGGCTTGGTGTCTTCTGGACTATAAACCAAACTTATACCAATAAAATTTAACTTACAGAATTACCAGTGAAATATAATATTTCTATGAACCAAATAACTCTTGTTGTAAGTCAGAGACTTTATCAGTCACATTTTGACCGTAATTTTGTTGTTCAACACAGTTTTGAGCCAATAGGTCATGCGCGTGCCTGGTATTCATGTGAACTCTAGAGACTAAGGCCAAGTGTCTCGTAGGAACGGCCTCATTCCACTTCACATATAGGTGAATTCATCAAGTGTACACTACTTTAAATACACCATCCATAGGGAGTATGAATTCATTAAGAGTCAATAACTCATTCCTCCATTTTATTAGCAGTTTAAGCACTCTCAATAAGTGCGCAGAGTCAATATCGACTTGTTATTACCCATATGAACCTACTTTATGGGATCTCCAATCACATAAGTTGGGTTACCATCTCTATTGACAACCATATTCACCTTAACCCCATCTCTTTTGATGTTTGAAGAATTAATTTTCTTTCCACAGGTTTAGTCAGTAAATCGGCCGAATTCAATTTTGACTTCACATAATCAATGAAAACTATTCCATCTCTCAGCAGCTGCTTAACAATATCATGCCTCAATTTCATATGTTTACTCTTACAACTGTAAGATTTATTCTTCGCAATATCAATTGCGGCTTGACAATCATAGTGTATATACACAGGAGGCATCAGATCATCCTTTTTAAAAGGGATATTAGACAACAGATCATCCTTTTTCAAAGGGATATCAGACAACAGATCATCCTTGTTCAAAGGGCTATGAGGCAACAGATCATCCT
>NC_061113.1:251727367-251756073 GCF_002878395.1 Capsicum annuum
GTTCAGGAAGTGTTGGGGAGACAAAGAATGAGGAAGATGCATCTGCATTGTAGTTGGACAGAGGGTACGGCCAAGAAGACCCCATCATCGTCACTCTCTGGCAAGAACCCAAGTTCATGCCTAAGCTCTACATAATCGCTCCCAAAATCCATTATACTCTGCTCCTCCACCTCCATATCCAGTATATAACGCACAACCTCATATTCAACCCCCATCTTACCCATAGTGGAACAAACCAACTCCTCAGAGTCATCCTCTAACTCCACAAACATACCAAAACCCTTCTAAGCCTAATTTTTGATCCAAGCCAAACGCTGAAATGAGGCAGAAGTCGAGAGATAACTTCACACCAATTGGAGAGTCGCAAGCCAGTTTATTTCTAAGTTTGGTATAATGAGGCATGATCACTCCTCTCCTTAGATGCACTCTTAATCGGTGTTCAAGAAATTTTGATCCTAATGTACGATGTGCGTATCATTCTGATGCTCAGGGTCATAGTATTGAAGATTGTCGAGATTTAAAAAGAGAAATTGAAAAGATAATTCAAGATGGATCAATTATGGTGCAGAACATTGATAGTGAGGGAAAATCTAGTCATGCTAATATGCAAACCAGTGGCTAAGATGTCAGGTTGAGCAATTGAGAAGTCACCCCTCTCCCTACTAGGAAGAGGTCTGGTAGCTTGTTTTATTTTATTTTCTGTTGTCCGAACTATTTTAGGGTTGTAGTTCAGGATCTCTCTTGTTTTGTCCTTTTGTCATTTATGTTCAAACCTTTCTATCTTATGTTTCAACTAAATGGAGTGTCTCATTTTTCTTTGTGTTTTAAATATGTGTTGTTTGTTTGTTTTCTTTACATAGTACATTTTATGTTAACTCTAGTGATATGACATGCTAGTGAAATTTTCAGCCAAATCTTAAACCAAATCAAACCATGAAACATGGAATTAGAGGGTTAAAGTTAGAAGAAACATCTGAGAAAATAGGTAGAGTGCTGAGACATTTGGTGATAAGTTAAAGCCTTTTTTGAAAATTAAGGCAATTGTTTTGAGAATCACAAGAATAAATCAGCCATCAATTGAAATTCATGTCTCAATTAGGTCAAACAGTGGCTGCGTGATCCTATATCAAGAGGAAAAAAAAGAAATTAGCTCTACAAAAACATGAATCATTCCATGTGAGGGATGCATAACAAATGTGGAGTTGTATGCTGGACAAGTATAGAAGAAGAAGTGACACACATGTTCAGTTTAAGTTAGTGTTGTTAAAGTGTCACACATGATCTTTATCTCCCATTTTTCAATTGCATGTTATGTACTTGCATTCATTCAGCTATCCAAACATTGTGTCATCCTTTGTTTACCCCATTTGAGCCTATTTCTATTTTCTTTCATACCCCTCTTTTGGAACCAAGATAAAGTTAGTAAAATTCAAAAGAAAAGTGTCGAGGAAAAGAATAGAGTAAAAAAAAAAGAGAAAAAATGTGTCCAAAAAGAGAAAAAAAAAGAGTGTCAAGAAAAAAGAGTCAAAAAAAAATCCCAAAAAGAAAAGAGTCGATAAAAGTCAATGGAATAAAAAAGGAAGTCATTATAAAGCAAAAGAACAAGCTGTCAGAACTACGTGTGACCTGATTCTCCCTTCTCGGGGGTGAGATACGTAGGTTGCCCTACTCTGGGCTCGGTCCAACCAAATAAATAGTTTAGAATTGTCCAGTCAAAAGAAACTGGGGCATGAGTTAATCCTCATTGTTTGAGTCGATTCCAAAAGTTGTAAGTCCTACCCCACTTCAAGTGTCGTTTTGGCCCCATGCCATCCTTTCTTTCTAACTCTATACAAAAGCCTAGTTACAACTAAAGAAAGACCTTCAAATTAATTTTCGAGGATGTTAAGGCTAAGCATGCAAGGTACATGATGATGCATTTGGGAATTAATTGTCTTCCTCAGCATAAGAAATCAGGAGAGAAATAAAAATGAGAGTCTTATTGGTGAAAACCCTCACGGGCACCGTAAGACGATGGTGAGTTGAGAGAGATAAAAATGAGAGTCTTATCGGTGAAAACTCTTATGGACACTGTAAGATGACTGTGAGTTACGGGAAACGAAGATAAGAGAGTCTCATTAGTGGAAAACCCTTACAGACACCATAAGACAATGGTGAACTGAGGAAAAGAAAATGAGAGAAGCTTGTTGGAGAAAACCCTTCAAGGCGCCACTAGCCGAATGGGGTCTTAAATGCAATTGACCTAAGAAAGAAACTTAGTTTCAAGGCCATTAACTCAACAACAATGGGTAGAAAGTTTAGATGAAAAGATCAAGCTGCTTAATCCAAAATGCATGGCATAATCATTAGAGTTGACTGTCATTTTTAGATAAATTTTTTATTTCTTTATTTTAAATAGGGACATTCATTGTCTTTTCTATCTTCTCTTTATTTTTATTTTTGTTGTCTTGAGTTAGTTATCCAAATAGAAATAATTGTCATTTTTTTTCTCTTGTCTTTGAGTCAAGTCTATGTCAAAACAAGTGAGAAAAAATTTCAAAACTGGCTACCAACTTCTTCAATTATACAAATCAAGGTAGAAGGCCAGCTCATGAAAGAGACATGATTGTGAGCCGAAGTAATACATGCAAAAAATTTTATCAGCAGACAAGTCTGGGAACTCATGGAAATACCAAGGTTCAAAGGGTTTATCTGAGGAGCATGGCAAAGCAGAGATACTGTGTTTGTTGTAGAGTCACTCTTAATCATCTGAGTTTGAGTCAATGAAGCAGCAAGTCAGTGGCATATTCTAAGGGTTAGAAGCAAGGTTAAATATGACGAGGCCAAGAGCGATCGCCGCGAAAGCTAAAGCCACAAACCAGCCACCATGTTTTAAAATCACAAGTTTTCTTTGATGAAACAGGAAACATATTACCTTCAAAGCAGGGGCTTCAGAGCATAAACATCAAGGGCTGCAATGCCTCACTTTTACAAATGCAAGAAGCAATATTGCTGCACAGGTTTGATAATAAAATCATGGTAAAAATTCATCATCCCATATCCCTCGGAGACACACTTATCCAGGGATTTCAGTTTTTATTTGCTAGGTGATACACTTCTTAAATTGAACCTTCACTCCTAGGAGACGTACCTTCTAGTCAAGTCATTCCCCTTGACTTTTAGAAGATGTACCCTTTAGTCGAGTCATATTCCTTGATTCCTATAAGACGTACCTTTTAGTCAAGTTATTTCTCTTGATTCCTATAAGACGTACCTTTTAGTTGAGTCATCCCCTTTGATTCCTATAAGATGTACCTTTTAGTCGATTCATCCCCCTTGATTCCCATAAGACGTACCTTTTAGTCGAGTCATTTTCCTTGATTCCTATAAAACGTACCATTTAGTCGAGTCATTTTCCTTGATTCCTATAAGACGTACCTTTTAGTCAAGTCATTCTCCTTGATTCCTACAAGACGTACCTTTTAGTCGAGTTATTCCTTTTGATTCCTATAAGATGTACCATTTAGTCGAGTCATTCCCTTTGATTCCTATAAGATGTACCTTTTAGTCGAGTCATCCACCTTGATTCCAATAAGACGTATCTTTTAGTCGAGTCATTCCCTTTGATTTCTATAAGACGTACCATTTAGTCAAATCATTCCCTTGATTCCTATAAGACGTACCTTTTAGTCGAGTCATTCTCTTTAATTCCTATAAGACGTACCTTTTAGTCGAGTCATTCTCTTTAATTCCTATAAGATGTACCTTTTAGTTGAATCACTCCAATTAACTCATAGAAGATGCATTTCTTTGTTTGAGATAATTTTCTTTTTAGTTTTGATGTGATTTCAGGAGTCCGCCTGAAGAACAGGGCGAATAAATGAACATTCAAGCAACATGGTGAAAAAGTTGAAAGTCAAACAAGATAGAAACTAAAAGTCAATAGATTGAAAAAATAACAAGTCAGGAGCCCACTGGAGAATAGGGTGATGAAGTTGAAAATCAAGCAGCAAGTTGAAGAAATTGCAAGTCAGGAGCCCACCCGAAGAATAAGGTAATGAAACTCAAGTCAAGAGTCCAACAGAAGCTGTATCGATAGGATTTTTATAATTCCATTTATGTTTTAACTTGTAATTTTCATTTTTGATGTAATTACAGAGCTGCGGACCGGAGCCTCAACGGGACCTCACTCGACTCTCCAACTCGGTTGTCCTTCTTCCTTTTGTTTCTTCCCTTTAAATAATGGTCGGGTCAAAATTCTATCTCGTTGTCTACTTCTTTGTATGAAAATACTTTGTGTTTACATGCAAAGAGGGGCATGATGTAGACATGTAATTTTGTCCCTCCCCGAAAATATTTTTACCATTTTTACCTCCGTCTTACTGCGTGCCCTCACCCATGTGATTATATCCCACAAAAATACAAAAATAACAACCCCTAACTAATTTTATCTTATTCTAACAACCCCTTCCTATTAAATTTAACACCTCACATACCCCACCTCACCACCTATCCCAGGTGCCCCCATTCCCTTTATATTTTAATTATCATTTAACAGAATAAGGCACAAAAAATTCTTTCATTTTTGATAGACACGCAGGGCCCACATTAAAAACAAAAGAAAAGGGATATACATACCCTCATGGATGAGGTCACAAAGATAAAAAAAAAAAGAGGGCCCCACAGATTTCCTTCCATTAGCAAATACCCTCATAAGTCAATCTTCTTCATATACACAATCTTCATATTCACACACCAACACACAGATCCATATATCAGTTGCGCACACACACCCACATCTCACCAAAAAATGCACTCTCTCACCGAAAACGAAAAATCACATACCAAGAAGATAAAGACTCCATTTTTCCTCTCTTTTCGTCATAAGCATACCCACACAGTGAGACGAGGAAGAGAGGGAGAGAAGATCAGTGGAAAAAATGGCATGAGAGAGAACTGAGAGAAGGAAAATTTAGGATGAAATAGGGTGATCGAAGAGACAGCGAGAAATGGAAGTTGATCGGAGTTTTGGAGAGAGATTGAACAAAGAGAGAGAGGAAAAGAGAGAGAGAGAGAGTAATAAAAGGATGAAGGGTTTTTGAGAAATTTGGCAAAGAAACAGCGAAATCAATGCAATTCCACCGGAATTAGCACCAAAATCTGATCGGAAAAATGCCAGGGGTTGCCAGGAAACGTCATTATTGATCATTTTCTCCTCCGTTTCATCTCCGTAGAGCTCACCGAAGTTCGTCAAAGATAAATTCGTGAGCTCAACCTGTTGCACTTCCCTTGTTGTCATACCAAAACTTGACCCCATCACTGAAAACTCATTGTTCCGACCAGTTGCGAACAGAAAAACCGCCATCGACGTCAATCTTGGTCATCCATTCAGTATCGGGTTCTTGTCCTTTGTCAAATTATTTGGGTCTAGGATTATTTTCGCACTTGGGTTTTTCCATCGTTTTCGTCTTCAAAGTCTGTTTGTGATTTGGGTTTTGGAAAGAAAACAAATAAAAGGGTGAAACCGAAGCTTGGTTGGTTCGTTGTTGAGGTTCAACTCGAGGATTTAGGACACGGATCCTACCGGATTTAATTGAAATAATACATCGATCTTGAAAGCGGCATTGTGGCCCAATTCTACTCTTTTCCTCTTTTTACTTCATTGTTTATTATGTTTGGTGTGTTGGATTGAATATTGCGTGTTGTTTGGTCCTTGTTGGTGATGAATGCGTGTTGATTTTGACTCGTGATTGGTTTTCTTGATTATGGTTTGGTGAAATGGTATCTCGTTTGAGAATTAAAATTATTTGTTTGGGGCGAAATTGAGAAATTGGTAAAAAAAGTGAATTTGGATTGATTAAGATTTTGGTTTAATTTGGTTTAAGTATGAATATTGTTTGAAAACGATAGTAGCATGATTAGGCCGTTAAATTGATAGGCAAGTTCTAGGTTTTGGGGTAGGCAACTCATAGGATTCTAATCATCGAATGTGTAAATATTTGTGTTGAGTGATTTTTCCCATTTTTATCGCATTAAAATGTACTCATTTGGCCGGGGAATGCCTCGAGGGATTTGTATTGATTTATCCGGAGAATGTCCCGATATATCATGTATGTAAAGGAGGTTCGTGATGAAGTCCTGAGGCGTCAGTTAAAGCAATGGAACTTAGTCTAGGATTAGTTTAGAATAGGATTTAATTTTTTGTATTTTTCTATTTTTGGACTGTATAATTGGACTGAACACTAGATTTTGGATTGTTTTGTTTTGCTTGATTGATTGTTTTGCATGCATTGTGTGGTTTATACATTCGTAGTTTCAAATTAGCCGATACGCTCTGCCAAGCGACCGCGGTCGAACCACGGGATCGAGGGGTGCCTAACACCTTCCTCTCGATCAACAGAATTCCTTAGTCGGAATCTCTATTCGTGGATCAGTTATAGATTCAAAACTATTTTTGAAAAAAGAATTTTCAAAGGTGACTTGGCACACCCAATTTATGCCAAGTGGCGACTCTGAGTTTAAATATAAAAGTCCTTTTTCGAAATAAATTTTCAATCTTTTGTCACCTTAATAATAAAAACCCTCTTTGAACCTTAAAATCTATATCTTTTGGAGTTATAAAAGGGGTGTGACACTTTGTCATGTAAGTGTTATTATGATTTATATTTGTCAAATTTTGTTGAATTTTAGCATATTTCAGTTTTTAGGGTTTTGAAATTTCACTGTTAGGGCTGTGATTTTGGGAATACTTCATCTTTTTCTTAACATGCATTAAAGGTTGTAGCTTTTGGCTTATTGGTGTGTACTTTGGGTATATTCCGTTAACTAACTTTGAATTCTTACCCTTTTGTTGCAGGTGACTTAACAAATGTAGATAACATTCACAAAATTTCACCATGGAGGATCTTTTTTCAACAAGGGTGTCCCTACATATGTTGCAAGTTGTGTGCCAGAGCTAAGGTATATTGACAAGGACCACTTTTCCATGCTGGAATTGTTATTTTATACTAAAGAATTAGGGTATAACACTGTTAGGGGGTTTTATTATCAAGATGCATTAACTAAGCAGTTCAACTTGGTTAAGAGTGACAGACATCTCATTGAACTAGTTAAAGACTTAAAACATGAGGACTCTATGGATTTTTATGTCTATCATGTTTTAGATAAACCAATTCTTGACCTTGAAGGTCCCACAGGTTTTTACCTGCACCTGATATTATTGAGTGTGCAGACCTAGAAAGAGAAAGTATTGGTGTTGATGATAGTGCTAACATAGAGAGGGAATCTGTTGGAGTAGAGAAAGAGAGGGAGGCTGATCTAAAAGATTTTAACCTAGAAGATGTTGAGATAGAGAATGTTAACTTAGGTAAAGAGAGGGGGGCTTATATGGAAGATATTAGTGTAGAAGAAGGTGATGAGGCTGATATAGAAGATATCCATGTAGAAGATGTTAACCTAAAAGAGGTGATGAGGCTGATGTAGAAGATATTCATGTAGAAGATCTTAATAGGCTAGCAAGTGAGTTATCAGATTACTTGAGTAGTGATTCAGATCTTGGAGATATTCCTTCAGAAGATGGCTCAGATGTTGATGAGGACTTCAGGGATTTTAGACAAGCAAGAAGGAAAAACAAAGCCAACAAGAAAGAAAGAAATCAAAAAGCAAGAAAAAAGGCTGTTAAAACTGAAGAAGTACCTGTGGGAGTTGCTGGTTGTGTAGATAAAGGATTTGGGGATATTGGTAAAAATAAGGCTACCAAATATTCTAGAAAGTTGGGTGGAGATGAGGAATATCTTGATAGTTCTGATTGTTGGAGTGAGGATAGTGAAGATATAGATGTAGATGTTATTAGAGGAGTAGATCTACCTAGAAGAAGGAGAAGCAAGAAAACTAGGTATGATGAAAATTATGAGTTTTCTGTGTTTGAGCTTGGAATGATTTTTTAGGGTGTAAAATAGTTTAGAAAAGCTGTTGCAGATTATGCAGTAGAGTATAGAAGGCAGTTGAAGTTAAAACCTAATGAAAAAAATAGAATAAAGGTGAAGTGCATTGCATCTAATTGCAACTGGTTGCTGTTTTCTTCTACTGATAGGGATTCAGGTGATTTTATTATGAAGAATTATAACCCTATTCACAAGTGTATACCTCTAAAAAAGAACAAGATGTGTGATTCAAAGTTGGTTGCTAGAAAGTTCAAGGAGAGAATTATTTCTCAACCATACATTAGGATTTGGGAAATTCAGGATTTGGTAAGAGAGGTGTTGGGTCTTTATGTAGGTAAAACTATTTGTTTTAGGGCTAAACAAATTGTTATGAGGGAGAATATGGGAGATTAAAAGTTAGAATTTTCCAGATTATGTGACTATGCAGATATGATCAAGACAACAAATCCTGAAAGTTCTTGTTAGATAAAAATTGACAAAGAAACTGAACCAGGGAAGAACCTCTTTGTTTATTTCTATGTGTGCTTTCATGCCTTCAAGCAAGGATGGTTAGATAGGTGTAGGAAAATTATTGGTTTTGATGGATGTTTTCTAAAAGGAGCTTGTAAGGGTGAATTATTGATTGCTGTAGGGAAAAATGACAACAACCAAACGTACCTATTGCATGGGCAGTTGTGGATACTGAAACAAAACATAGCTGGAACCGTTTCATAAGGCATCTAATTAGTGATCTAAATCTGGGAACTGGTGAAGGCTTGACTGTAATGTCAGACCAACAAAAGGTACCATTACTTAATTATTTTTCTCATTACTTGACTTTATTTTCCAATAATATTCCTATTTTAATAACACTTAATACTTATTACAGGGTCTTGTTCCTGTTTTGATGGATCTGTTACCAAATGCTGAGAGAAAAATGTGTGTTAGACATATTTGGAGCAATTGGCATGTGCATTGGAGAGGAAAAGAGAGAAGGAAGCAGTTTTGGAGATGTGCAAAAACAAGCTTTGAAGTAAAGTTTAGAGAGGAGATGTAAACAATGTCAAATCTAGGTAAGAAAGAAATAACTGAGGATATATTAGTTAATCCTCCTACTTCTTGGTGTAGGGCATATTCCAAAACATATTTCAAATGTGATGTTATAGAAAATAACATGTGTGAGACTTTCAATTCTTGAATCTTAACTGCTAGACATAAATTCATAATCACAATGTTAGAGGATATCAGGCATAAAATGATGAATAGACATGTAGATATGATCAAATTTGTAGAAACATGGATTTCAGACATTGCACCTATGGCAAGAACTATTTTAGAAGTTAATAAGGAATATTCAAATAGGTGTAGAGTACTATGAAATGGAGTTAATGATTTTGAAATTGGGGATGGGGGTTACACATTTGTTGTTCACTTGGACAAAAAGTATTGTGATTGTAGGTTATGGATGTTAAGAGGTATTCCTTGTCCTCATGCCATTTATGCTTATTATTACTTGAATGAAGATCCTGATCAACATGTAGAGCACTGGTATAGTAAAGAAACCTTTCTTAAGTCTTATAGCCATTTCATGCAACCAATTACCAACATGAGAATATGGCCGAAAACCACAAACCCATCAATTGAACCTCCAAAATCAAGAAAGACGCCAGGCAGACCTGGCAAGAACAGAAGGAAAAGCAAGGATGAGCCAAAAAAAATGGGGAAAACTCTCAAAAAAAGGTGTCAAGATCACCTGTTCAAGGTGCAAGCAATTTGGCCATAATAAGACTATATGTGCCAAAATGGTAAGCCTTAAATGAATTTCATAATACTTTGTAAAGTTAACATATTTCTTAACTTTTCATATTTCTGTTTGTATGTTAGAATGGTATGGGGAGCAGTAATAGTAGTCAACCTAGCACTCAGCCTGCAGCTTCATGGAATCCACCACCACCACAATCAAGTTCTATTTGTGGTGATACCAGTGCAATGACAAGAGATACCTACACTCAAAGTCAGACAGCAAGAGTAAGTTATATATGTTCTGCTGCCTTAATATTCTTCTCCTACTTAATATTATTATTGAAAATTGTTGAAAATATTGTGTTGCATTTATTCACAGTCAAGCTCCACCTTTCATACATATGCAACTACATAACCCAGCCAATCAGGATCTATTTGTGCTGACACAGCTGTTGTGCCAAGAGCACCTCAAAGAAAGGTGTCAAGTAAGGTCAAGGTGTTGCTAGTAGAAGGTGTTGCTGGTAGAGGTAAATGTGGTTATGGTAGGGGTCAATGTGGTGCTGAGAGGGGAGGTGGTTCTGGTAGAGGTCAAGGAGGAATTGGCAAAAAAAATAGCCAATGCAAGAGGGACCCCATTTGAAAGTGGAAGAAATGCTTCTTCAAGTCAAGTACCACCTTTGCCAACCAACAAGAGGCCATACAATGCTACCTCATTTGTTGCTGCTACTGGATACAAAAGGCCTGCAACTGGTTTTAGCGTTTACTCTGATCCAGCAACTGTAACCCAAGTGTACAATGTATTTCTCTCTGTCTCATTATTTACCTATAATAATGTTTTCATTCAAGCTTTCAATGTTCATTGTCTTACAATTATGTCTAATTTTGCAGCCTGGTACATCAAGTGAGAGGGTTCTTTATGGAGGTATAAATTTAAAGAGTGCTTCACTAACCAATATAGATATTGATTTTAAACCTAGTGGCCTAAAGTGGAATGGAAAAGATGCAGTCACCAGCACACAATTACAACAAATGAAAGCAAATAAGAGAAAAAAAGTGGATGCAGCCAAGTCTTCTTCATCAGTTGGATCTTCAAAGAAGTAGTTCATTTAGAAATAATTTGTACTGTAATGAAGGTTAATGACTTTGAACAAATTGTGTTACTAGTTTTTGAACAACTTTTTCTTAGGCAGCAGTTAATGATTTTGGTGTATGCTGTATTAGAACACTATTATGCTCAATATTGAGATTTTTTTGAACACCTTGTTTACAGTATGCAGCTTTTAGCTCAATTTTGAGTTGTATTAACATGATATCCAGCTGCTTGCACTTTTAGTTCGATCTTGAGCAATTTTAATATGATGTGCTGCTTCTAATATAGTTCATTTTTATCAATACCTTCAGTAGTTACAAATAGGCTATATGGTTAACTTAAGTAGCTGCACAACTAGACGCAAAGTAGCCAATTGACAATGATACTGTCATACAAAACATGTCAATTCATTCAAACAACTACTACAAACTACTACTACTACAAACTAACTAAACAACTACAACAAACTACTACTACTACAAACTAACCAAACAACTACAACAAACTACTACTACTACTACAAACTAACCAAACAACTACAACAAACTACTGCTACTACTACAAACTAACCAAACAACTACAAGAAACTAATAGTACTACTACAAACTAACCATTACAAATCCATTACGAACTAAACTAACCAAACAACTACAACAAACTAACCATTACACCATATTAAAGAACCACTTTACAGTAAGAACAATGAGAAGAAATAGAACAAGTCTATTCAATTTGAGCTTAGTACATTCCCTTTCAAGTTTAACTTTTTTGAGTTTTTGCCTCAATGTAATCAACTTCTCTTCACTATCTTTCAATTTCTCACAAAAAGTGTCTCTCTCTTGTTCAACGTCTTTAAGCTTTTGCTTCAATCGATCACACGGATTTTCACCATCATTGCACTTTATCATTAAGCTTGATTCTACCTCAGGATATTGATGCACAAAAATTGAAGGTTGTGGATCAATCCATCTAAAGTACCCATACCCACCATTTTCCTAAAATGCAAAAATCGTAGAATAATAAAAAATCACCAAAAAAATAAAATTAAAATCTGTGAAAATGATAAAAACCTTTGGAACTTTATATCCAAAAAATCTACGACCAGGATTTGATGGAGTCCTTGAAGTTCTTAATGGACAAAATTTGAAACAATAACACAAATCAGGAACCTCAATGTTAACGAAATTTTTCGACATTCTCATCGAAAATGAGAAAAAATTTGATTCAAGAGAAATTATGAGATAAATTTGATAGTGAGATGAGAGAAGTTGAGAAAGAAATCAGCTATGTAGGAGAGAATGAAGAAAGAAGAAGAGGAAATTAGGTTAAAAATAGATGGAAATTGAAGGGGATGGCAAAAGTATACGTTAAATAACGTTAACTTTTGCCACATAGACAGTTTTTTCACGAGTCACGCGCCACCCACGACTAAACAACACGTGCAGTGCCATGTAGGCAAAAAATGCCCAATTGAAACAAAATTTGGGGGGTTTAGGGGCCTAATAGGTACAAACCATAGTTTAGGGGTCTAAGTGAATTTTGGCAACAAATTTGAGTGTCTATCAATGCCTTTGACTTTGTATATATGATGTAATTGTATAAGTCGTATATGTATAAGTCATATGTCAATTGTATTTGTAAATTATACAAATCATATATATATAAGTTGTTAATTGTATATGTAAATCTAATTTTTTTTTCAATTGTATATCTGAATGTTTGTATATTATCATAGTGTATATTACATAACTATATATCTGTATATATACATTTGCATAATGTATATTGAGTGTGTACATATACATTTTACATAGTGTATATACAAATATACGATTCTTGAAATTATAAAAAATAAAAGATTAAGAAGGAGGGGAGAGCGAGATAGAGGGATGTGAATGGAGGAAGGGGAGAGAGATGGGAGAGAGGCGAGAAAGAGGTGGAAACAGGGAAGGATTTAAGTTATATCTATGTTTTATAATTATGCAAAATTTAACCATGTCTTGTAATTATAGACTAAAAGTTACCTAAATATAATTTATTTGCCTATTTATAATTACATATTGCTACAAAGTATCAAATACACATAATATTGCAAAAAATCATTGATCCAAATAATCAATCAGTAATTAGATATAATTCTTTCACTTAATAGGGACAACTTATTCTTGTCGAGCATAGTTATTTCTACAAAATTTAACATAACAAATTTCTTTATAAAATATAACTTATCAGTCAAAGTACATTTAAAAAAATTTAAATTATAATTTGAAATTTACTTTTCTGGAAATATGAAATTTAAAATCATGATCTAAAATTAAAAGTTCAAATTTTAAAAGATGTCATAAACACACACAATTTTTCTACTTATTTAAGTCAACTCTGACCTCATTAGTCATTTGTAGACTTCCACCGTCAATAACGTAGACTTGACTCCAGTCTATCAATTCGTTCCGTATCATATGGGTGCAGTGAATCTAATAATCCGTAGTAGTTGGTTTTGTTTATAAATTTAAATTTATATGACGAGGGTAGTAGCAATATTATAATAAGTGAATTCCCTCTTCATTCACATTCTCTATAATGGATTTGTGGCACAAGGCACGGAGTTTCGCGGAGGAAGCCGCAAAGCGATCACAGGATTTTACTATACGTACACAGGAGCTCACTATTGGCACTTCCAAGTTATCCGACGTCGTTTCCGAAGCTTCTAAGCAGATCGTTGCCGAAGCTTCCAAACGCGCCGAGCAGATCAAGTTTCAAATCCCATCCGCGGTTGCCTTCTCTAGCATTTTGGACTCCTCATCTTCCTCTCAAACTGCTTTGGCTGCTCCGACGCCGGCTGATCTCGAAAAGTATGGAGTCACTGATGAATTGAGAGAGTTCGTTAAAGGCATCACTAAGAACACATTCCAGAATTTTCAACTTCAAGGTACTCATTCTAATGCATGCATTCCTACCAGCATCTCTGAAAGACAGACAACAGAAAATTGCACTACTAGTACATATTTCGTGTAATCAGATTGTCAATCGTTTAATTTGCAAGTTTTTGTGTATTTGTTGTGCTTAGAATGCAAATTTCTATAGTGCATTTTCGTATTAGCAGATTTTTATCGTTTAGTTTGCAAGTTTTATTTATTTTATTGTGCTTAATTTGCACATTTCTGTAGTGTGTTTTCGTGTTAGTAGATTGTTATTGTTTAATTTGCAAGTTTGTTTATATAGTTGTGCTTAGTATGCGAATTTATGTAGTGTATTTTCGTATTAGCAGATTGTTTAGCGTTTAATTTGTAAGTTTATTCATATTGTTGTGCTTAATATGCAAATTTCTGTTGTGCATTTCGTATTAGCAGATTGCTATCGTTTAATCTGAAAGTTTATTTATTTTATTGTGCTTAATCTGCAAATTGGAAGAAATCAGATCCAGCTGTCTCTAATCTCAAACTATTTCTCTGTGTGTGTTTGTGTGTGTGTTTTGACTTGTGAGAGGCTACTGTAACTCTGGACACATGTTATGTAGCTCAGGGAAGCTTTTCATGATCTGTGATTCTGTGAAACAATCAGAATGGAATAAAGATGTCACTGAATTTTCATGGCAAAAACTTGTCACGCGGTGTTAACGCTAAACAATACTGATTTACCATGATTTAGTTACAAATTGAGGTGAGAATATTTACTAATTAACTATGGTTTAGTAATAAAATCGTATGTGAAGATATGTGTCATGTTTCCATTGGATTGATACAAATACCAATTGTTGATAAGTTTTTACCAATTTTCATTTCCTTGCTTCAATCACATGCACCTTCTTTCAATCACATGCACCTTCTTTCAATAGCTCGAGTGATCCATCATGAGAAGATACGGGCTTAAATAAAATCTCTCTTGGTATGCAGATGAATCAGAGATGCCTGATATTCCTACAGTCTCAAACATTCGGCAGGATCTTACCGAATTTCAGGAAAAACATGCGAAACTTGTTCTTTCATCTGTCAAGGTATGACTCTCATTGTCATTACCTGATCAAAGTCATTATAGAAAGATCTCTAGTTTCTTATATTACTTACATGGTGCTTAATCGAGGCTAAATATCAAGGTATCTTGACTGCCACTTCTCTTTTTGGTTTATTGAGTGTAGGACTCATTTAGTGTTTGTCATATTTTTGTCGTCCTTAGTGCTAAAACTGACTTGTTACGTAAATTAAATTATAATTGTGCTGAGGGTGCACCCTTTTCAAAGATAAAAGTTCCTTTTCAAAAATACCGGTTCAAATAGGTTATAGCTCTCTTTCTATTTTTTGCCATTATAACCTTTTTGATGAGGGATAGTTGACAGGGGTCAAGCTGTAGAGAATTATAGTGTTCTTATAAAGATAAACTATGCAGTTAGTAGAACTAAGTCAACTAACAGCATTTACATGTCATTTTCTTTTTTATATGTGCAGGAAATCTCAAAGCTGAGGTATGAGATATGCCCACGGATAATGAGAGAGCGAAAGTTTTGGAAAATCTACTTCATTCTAGTTAATAATCATTTGGCACCGTAAGTACCTTTTCGGAAAAATAATCTCTTCTTCCTCACATCAAGCTGTATCCGTTGCTTATTCTATATTGTCGGAATATATTGCAATAACATGCCCAGATAATTAAATATTTATTTGGTAAAGACTTCTGTATAAGAAAATTTTGTAATATCATTTAGTGAGGATTATAAGATGAGGATTTTGACAAGTGTTAAGAGATTATAACCATTGTTAGACCTTCAATAGTCGAAATGGAGATATGAATTGGGCTGGTAATTTTGAAGACTACAGGTTTCCGGTCATTCTCATTCCCAAGAATCTGTCAAAATGTGTGTGCTGAGCTCTAATACTCTTTTCTTATCAGTTTTATAAAATTTGATCAAATATGTACTTGTGCTGATTTTTCCTGTTAATTTAGTGATGAAGTAGGAAAGTAACTAAGTAAGAAGATAGCAGTATTACAGTGGACACATGGTGAAATTTAATTCTGTGAATGATAATTTTAAATGGAAGCTTCCTATTTCCTTGGCAAATTTGAAGAAACATTTTCAGTAAAAAGCTCAACTTCTTGCACCCAAGGGTGTGGCTTAGTGATTCAATGAAGTTGGGTTGAGCACCATGAGGTCTCTGGTTCGATTCCCAACCGAGACAAATACTAGATGACTTATTGCCATCTGTTCTAGCCATGGTGGACAGAGTTACCTGGTATCTATTGCTGGTGGGAGATGACGGGTATTCTGTGGAATTAGTCGAGGTGCGCGCAAGTTGGCCGAACACCACGGTTATTAGAAAAGAAGCCCAACTTCTTTACACCAATAGAAATCATACTCAATGTATAAGAGGACCTTCCACATTCTCTGGTTAAATTCCAAAATTGAAAAGGAATCATTATCAATGTCTTTGGGAAAATCAAAGGACTTTCCAACTGAATTTTCCAACCACAACTCATTAGCAAAAGGTTAGCCCAAGTGCATGAAAATGGAATCCACTCTTCGTTTAAAATTTGTTCATTAATTCAGGGGTCAAATGTTATCACCTGCATTGCTGTGGTGGACTGATTATATTTGTGCTAATCCATCATTGAAGATCTTGTTGATACTTTAACTTCGTGGAACTATAGTACATTAAAAAAAGGTCGACAAAAGACAAAGTACTTGAATAGGCAGCTAGTGGAGGTGTGGCAAATTCTCAGGGTAATTGGTTACTGGTCAAGAGTATTTGATTCACTTTTCTTATATTAAACCAACTCTACATTCGCCAGCAGAGGCACAAGTAGTTGGAACATGCATTTCTTTGATTTCGCTCTGCTAGTTAGCTTCATTATTTGATCAACTACATTTGGTGTAGGTATGAAAAGAAATACACGGGCGAAATATCTGCTGAAAAGGCAAATGTCGAGGAGGCAAAGGATATTTCATCGGCCGGATCAACTTCTAAATCAGTGATTGAGGCGACAACCCAGACCAACAAGAAGACAGCCTCATCAACCGCTGACCAGGATTTGGATGTTTTTCTTCTCGGAGAGGACAGTGATGAAGGGCCAGGTACTCTATGTTCCATCTCACATTTTTGCCACCTGGTGTAAGGAGTGATAGTATTTAATTTATTTGTGGAAATCAGGAAGGATATTGTTCAGCATTCTTCTTTTCTCTCTGCCCTCTCCCACCTAAGAAAGGAGAAGGAAATGAATAAGAAACACACTTATTCTGAACGTGCCAGCTTCATTCCTCTGTACTCTTCCTTTACTATACTCTAGGTTGTTCAGTTACTAAAAAATGTGTTTACCGTTTGGGTCGTTCATAATACTGTTAGTCTATTCAGTTATTTTAACAGCTGGGTTGTCCCTTTGCCCAATCCTGTCAAGAATTGTCGCCACAATTAGTTGCCAACTGTTCCTAATGTATAAATGGTACAAAGCTAGCGGACAACTATTTTCTGTGCTGATATCCAGATTATCATCTTTCTGTGCTATTGTCTAGTTTATGGTATCTGCCTAGCATTTGAAGCCAAAGTGTACAGTAGGCAAAGATGCATGTACACATAAAGAGATGGGAAACACAAATGATAACACCAAATCAAAAAACCATTTATCGTAAAATGATGGCCCGATCAAAATATAAGAGATGGTGCTTTCGTGCATCCACAGCTGGTCTTGTGTATTTTCTCTTTCAGTCGTTTGGCTTTTGTTCTCCAAGCAGCATTGATTTTACGGCTAGAAAGTAGCCATCAGGACTGCATATTACAAGTGGTCACCTGAGACGTCTCTATTTTGTTTCTAGATTTATGATCTGAAGTCTCGGTTTTTTGTCTTGAAGAACAATGAGACTGTCAAAGCATAGTTAGTCTTCATTCTGCAAGCCTATTCTTCTTCAAAGTTATCAGTTGTCTAAACTAATTAACTCATCAGCGTTTTTCCTTTCTTTTTTGCCTTTTCTTTGCATTCCCAAAGCATTTATCGTGGTTTTTATTTAAGATAGAAAATGCAGGGTCATTTCTAGATATAGCCTTCGTGTAGCTAACTTGCTGTTATTGAATTTCATTTGTATTATCTTCATATTCAAGAAGAATGATCAAGCTGCTAAGCACGGACTATATGTTTCATTTTTCAGATGATGAGGAGAGTGCTTTTGATGATGATTTTGACAAGATATAGATAGGTGAGCAAGTTTGCTCTTCGATATAAATTTTATTTTACCAGTTAGATATTTATTTATCTCCCTACTCTCATGACATGCTGAGACCATAACTGTGTTAGAGATTTGACATTCTGGTATAGTTATGTGAACACGTGTCATGATGTGTATGTTCCACTTTTTTTAATGAGAGGACACTTATTATATGTAACATATTTGAACATCCCAAGTACAATGTATAAGGTGGATGCTTCGGTCATCTCTTTTCATGAGCTTTTCTTTAATTTATTGGGAGGGAGATAGTTGGGTGACAGGGTGTGGATGAGATGCTTCAGTACTCTAGTATTGGAACTTGTGGGTTTTTGCTATCTTCTTGCTACATTTGAATTTTCTCCTGCTCTGTGAATAGATTGTACTTTTAGCTATATGTATATCATATCAAATGGAATTATTAAGTCAGATACCCATGTTATATAAGGTTAAAGCAATAGAGATCTTACTTAGAGAACTTTCAAGAGTATATTGACCAAGTATGATCTGAAAAGTTCAGCTCGAGTCAACGTGTTATGGTACTTAGAATTTATTATAGAAGCTCGTACAAAGTGGTAGATTCTGATAACTTTTTGTGAAGCCTGCAGGAAAAGGTGAAACATCGGAAACTAAGATCACACATTAGCTATTTGCTCTGCTTAGAGAAATTGAGGTTGAAATACATCAGGATGTTACATGCATGCACAATAAATCCAGCTCAGATCAAATATACTCGAATACTTTTTACCTTCCTCAGCATTCATCTTGCCCGTTTCTTCAACCTTTTTCTTTCTTTTTTAACTTTTATTCTGCTTGCTGGAGCTGCAGAAGATAAAGGTAGGTCACCGAGGTCAGTTGGTACATAATGATGTTCGTTTTGGAGATGTAAAGTCAAAATTCTTTTAGTGGCCTTCTATTTAGCTGTAGCACTGGTTACTTTAATTTTTAGTTCTACACATCAGCTTCCCTACAGGCTACATATAGTTTTTAAATTCAGGCTACGTTTAACTTTTAAATGCTGCCCTATCTTTCCTTAGTCAAGTTGCTGGTGTGTACTCTGAATGTAGTTTTTGTTCATCAGCCGCTTCTCCAACAGTATAGCTGCCTGAAAAGGGGCAAATTATTTAACTTAGAGTGCTGGATGTCAAATGTAAATGGAAATCGAGAACAACGAGTAAAAATTGTCAGCGTGAAATTCAGTACTAAGATATGAAATCATATAAATCTAGCTACTAGCTCTGCAATGTCTAAAGTCACTAGAGGGAACACTCAGACAAAGTAAGACACTTTTGACTAGAGACAGAGTTAACTATTGTAAAACTTTTTAGAATGTTTGCATATTATTACTATCCCCTCCCTACCTTGTTTTCTCAATGACACAACAAAAGTAAATTGTTAAAGACATACACATATAGGACCAAACAAACGAACAGATAATCACATGTAGACATATAGTACAAATTATTTTGCGTGTAACGGTAAGTGAAGCTGAGGGCATCCATTGGACCACTGGTACTTGTTCAAAATTACATTGGAAGTACTTGGGTTTGTCATGCAGCGTTTGTTCCTTTCAATAATCAATTTTACGTTCACTACATACTGAATATGACTGCCCATTTTTAGGATTAGATCAGATCAAAGTTGGTATGATAGATGATAGTTTGTCTGGCAACATATTTTAATTTACTCTGAACAGAGTTTATATATATTTCATGCGTTCTAATTATATGCCACTTGTTTCGAAAATGTTTATTCAAAAGAAAACATAGAAGCATAATAAAATAATTTTATTGTAGTTCTTTTGAATATACACCCAGACTCTGTGGTGTCTCGCTGAGCTAGGTTACACACACTTCAGCAACTATTTTACGAGTAATTCTATCTTGACACAGGCACAACAAATGTACCGAAAAACTTTTTTGTCAAATTTTAACCAAGTGGGGAAGAAATCATCTACTTGTTTTGAATATTCGTGAGCAGTTTGTGTAAGAAGAATTCTCAATGAAAACGGTACCTTACATATGTTATTCTTCATTTGAAGAAAAATATATATTAAGAAAAGTCGAACAAACAAGAGCTTTTAAAGAAATTTGCAAATTTTCTAGAATGCATCTTAAACTCAAGGCAAAACCCACGCATCATTTTTCACTTAGACATCTTAAGTGGACATTGTTTCATTTTGACACCTCAAGTAGTCATAAAATATGTCATTTTAGCACCTTTTGCTGAATCAGCAAAATAATATTAGTGTGTGAGCTACACTCTCCGTTGAGGTGGAAAGTGACGAATAAAATCTGAACACATGTCATTTTTGTCCAAATAATTTAGAAATAATTAGTTTTAAATAAAAAATAATAATTTATAAATAATTAATTTAAATAAAAAATACCCCCTCCCCTAACCTACGCACCCACCAACCTTCTTCTTCAAACACCCTACCTACCCACCCGCCACCCTCACCCCACCCACCCCACTCACCCCACCAGTCCACTCACCCACCCGCCACCCCCACCCCACCAGTCTTCTTTCTTAAAACACCCCACCCACCCTTCACCCCTCATCGCATCCACCCCGCTAATATTTTCTTCAAACACCCCACCCACCCCGCCACTCTTCTTCCCCTCTTTATCTTCTTTAAAGACCCCGCACCCCCTCCTCACCCCCGCACCCCAGTCATCTTTGATTTTTTTCATCGATTTTACTTCTATTTTTAATTTTTTTTCACTGATTTAGCTTTATTTTTCAACTTTTCTTCATCGATTTTGTTTGATTTTTAGTTTTTCTTCGTTGAGGTTGCTTATTTTTTATTTTTCTTCATCAATTTTGCCCTTAATGATTAAAAAAAAGGTGTTTTCTATTTAATCTTCACGAACTTTTAAATGTGTATATAAATTTCTCTCAATAATTTTTACCATTAAATAAATTAAGATTGACAAAAATAACAGATAAAAATGTGAAAGAAGTATAAATTAATGGGCGTTTAACATATTATTTTTGGCAAGACGAACTCCTAAATATGTATCTAATTTGTAAATCTCTCCCAATAATTTTCACCATTAAATAAGCTTTAAATTGATAAAAATGATGGATTAAAAAAAAAAAAAAAAGGTATAAATTAATGAAAATGAGTTAATATATTGTTGGTGAGCTAAATTGGGCGCCACTTCAGCTAAAAAAATGGCTTTCATGCGCCTTCATGGAGGTGTAATACACGCACCTGGCCAACTCAGCAAAAAGTGCTTAAATGACACATTTTATAGCTACTTGAGGTACCAAAATGGAACAATATCTACTTGAGGTGCCTAAGTGAAAAATGATACGTACTTAAGGGGCTACATATGGATTTTGCCTAAACACAATAATCACACATGTTCATGCATATGGGGCAGCGGACCTAGTTTTCTTAGAATCTCGGTTTTTATTTGAATTTTTTCAAAGGGGTCTAATATTTTTACCATTAGATATTATTTATATGACATACAATTATACATACAAGTTGCTTGGAGACTAGTCAGAGAACATTTTGTCTCAACTATGAGACGTATTCTTGGTTATTTGGTATGATTTGATGAGTTGTCGGATGAATTGTCTTGTTATGCCATTATATGAATATGATATGATGTGCTTGCCTTTCCTCCAAAGCAACTTTTTTTCCTTCCTTTTATATATTATTCTAGTAATTAATTATTTGACATATTATTGAATCTGCTTAATTAGTTTGTCTTACAATAATACTACTGGTTCAAAATCTATGAGATTCCAAACACACTTGTGTTATAATAATTTAAATGATTAAACAGATAGAATATATACCATGCTAATTTTGGCACCAATTAACTGCTGTTCGTATTTGTTGATATGTTGTACATTTGTTCAACCTATGCACTCTTTTTTATTTCCTTATTTTTCATTAAGAAACTGTACATGGAAACACTTATTTGGACCCACTGTTTAATGATTTCTGCACTTACAATAACATGTAAAAACTTAAATTGTCAAGTTAAAGTTGTCAGAAATGATAATTGATATCATAAGTGTTGTGCTAGGAATTGGTATATAGTGGTAGTATTCTTTCACAAGGATGAGAAAAGGTTACTAGTTTCTGAAGAATAATTGACTCTTCACGTGGTGGAAATTCTCTTTACCTTTTCCTTTTAAAAAAAGAGTAAATTTTAGTAATAAATCAAGAAGCTAACTTCAGATCAATCACCAAGAAGGATGGTAATAAATTGAAGCACCTTGAAATTAGACATAAATAAAATTAAACAAAAGTAAGTGTAAGATAGAAATTTTGTGAACTCTATAAAAAAGGATAATTTTTGTTAGATTTTTGGAGCTACTTTAGTAATTTGGTAGTTATTCTACCTAAATTATAAATTATGCTTATATAATTGGGCAAATATCCTTTAAAGAAGCATCTCCAAGATTCACAAATTAACAGATATTCATAAAGAAATCAAATTAAGCTTATATAAAAAGGCAAATATTTTAAAGAGATATCTCCAAAATCCACAAATTCATGAGATATTCATAAACAAATAAAATATCTCTAGATAATTCCATAAATTCATGGAATATCACAAAAGGATCAAAATCCTCTCTTCTTGATAATCAAATACATCAAGAAGATCCACAAATCCTCCTTTCATGAAGATCAAATCCAAAAATTCTCACATTCGAAAAATACGCCACTAACGATCCTCGAATGATGGAGAAAATTCATATCAAATTCAAATATTTCTATGTTCGAGAAATACGCTCCTGACAGACCTCGAGTTACGGAGAAAATCAAGAGAGAAGAATAAGGAAGGAACAGATTTATATCCGCATCGTTTATTAATAAAAAAAAATTATTTTTTTATATTTTTATTTATGATTGTAATTTAATTCTGTCACTGTAAAAATTTATTAGAAACAGTAAGATTTGGGTCTATCCAGTTTATGACTTCCCTTATTGGCATAATTCAAAATTTTAAATTTTGACTGTTAATTTGAACATGAAAATTTTAAAAAATTTAAAATATATATATACATAAAAATAATATAAATTATAATAATTATTAGTTTAATATAATTAAAAAGTATAAAAAAATTACGATCAAATAAAAACTCAGTTCACTCTCGAAATTTAAAATTTATCTAACATGTACATGAATATGCAATATCTTTTACTATAATCTTTATTTATGTTTTTCTGGTCCGACCATATTGTTGGCCATGCACATTTTATGTTGCTTACGTTATTTGTCAAAAATAAAAAAATGATATTAATGCTTTTTACGATTCATTAGAAATTTCTTTCAAAGTAAAGAGCTGCGAAGAAAAGAAATTTTTAATAATTGTGAATACATTTAATTAATGAAAAAATAATTATTAGAAAAGTATCTCATTGTCATCTCTCTATTCTAAAAATATATTTCCCGTGGGTATACATATACTCCTTTCCTCTCATTTTACTTGGTTGCCTAAATTTCTTAATTTATTTATCTAATTTATGAAATTAAGAATACTCGCTTACACTTTTTCCTTTAAATAACTAACAAAGAATTAATAATTAAATTTAGGGCCTCAAAACATTATTAATAAGATTAGTTTATTAAAATTATATTTGATTAAAATATATGTCATGTCAACAAAAATCAAGCAATATAAAATGGAGAAAGTATTTACACACATGACACATCGACATCGGTTCTCTTAAAATCTTGGCCTCTATTTGAACCATATAAGGCTTTTAATAGATTTTTAAAATAGCATTTGGACCAACATGAGTTGTGGTGCAGTGAATGACGTTGCTCCACCCTTAACCAGAGGTCGAGGGTTCAACCCTGGGTATGGAGAAAACTCTGTTGGGAGCGCTGCCACCTTAATGTGTCCTACAACGTCCAATTTGGATTAGTCGGGCTTCAATGTGAACACCGGATATCGAATGGAAAAACAAAAGAAAAAATAGTATTTGAAAGCAAAGAACATTTGTCATGACATAACTTGCTCAGAGATCTTTAATATTCAAAAAGTTGTCTCAACCATGTAATATTTTTTTATTTTGTTTTTGGTATTATTAGAATATCGTGTTGTCGAATTGCCTCTATTATAATCTGGCATTACAAATATGTGTGTTTCCTCCCAAGCCACTAATTTATAGAATTTCTCTTCTTTATATTTTAATAATTTGAATTTCTTATGATTGATATATCTTCCTTCAGTTGTTCCAGACTATACAGAATATCCCTTTCGATTATTTCTATATGATTACAGACGTGCATCTATTTCTTACTAATTTTGGCTCCATTGATCAGTTGATGTTCACGTTCAATGATCTGTACATTCTTTTTTTTAAGAACATACATGTTGCATTGTTTTGTTGGACCAACTTCAAAAAATTTATTTCTTCCGTCTTACTCTATGAGTCTATGTGAACGTGTTTGACTGGATATAAAGTTTAAGAATGAAAGAAAGTATAATATGAAGTGAAGTGAACATCATAAATTCATACAATGACAACAAATCCATACTTACAACTATATATAGTAACCGAGTTCATCGTAATATGTTTACAAAAAATTAGTCCGGAATATTTACAAGGTCTGATATTTTATTTACTAAATTTACGTGAACCAATCTCCTATATATGGTCCCCTACGACTATGACAAGATATAATAAGGTAAGTATAACAATTATTATAAGATAAGAACTTATATTGTCAATTTAAAGTTGTCAGAAATGATAGTTGAAACAATAAATACAACAGTAAATTGTTAAGAATTGGTATAGAGGGTACATTCTTTTTAACAGTGAGAAAGGATTACTGATTACAGTTAAGAGTTACTGACTCTTCACATGGTGGAATTCACCTTCATTTTATTTCTGCCCTTTCTAGAATGGAATGAATTTAGGTATGAGGCAGTTAACTTCATGTCAATCACGAAAAAGGAAAGCAATAAATTAAAAAGACATTGGAAAATAATGTTTTCTAAAGTGTACTAGAAGTTAAAAAGATGTCTAGCTACTGCTGCATTCTTGATATCTACTCACTAATTAACTTGAGTTGTGGTGCATTAGTGAGATTGTTCTACTCTTAATCAGAAGTTACGGTTTGAGCTTTATGAGTCATGTTGTGCTCGATCCAGATTAGTTAAGGCTTCAATATGAGTATCAAACACTGGGGGTGTGGGGGGAAAATTAAAAAAAAACATATATCCATATATGTACGTAGTAATATTTTTATCTTGACAACCTCAAAGTGACTTTCTATCTTTCATCTTTCTTTGTAGTTCTGCCTGCCCTAATGCGTTTGGTGAAAAGAAGTATAAGATGCTAGTTCAGCCATCTTAATATATTGGGATAAACCATTTATTACTCCAATTTTTTCTAAGCCCCCAGGGCGAATTTAGTAGAGACGGAGTTAGAATTTGAAGTTTATGGGTTTGAAGTAAGTCTGTCAAACGGGCCAGTTAAATCGGCCCGAACCGGTCCATTTAATAAAATCGGATCAAATTGACCCAGCCCGGTAAGCCCACGAGCTTTAGGGGTCCGGGTCCTGGGCCGGATTGTTTTTTGTTTTGGACCCTGTTAACCTGGCCCGGACCCAACCCAATTAGGGCCCGCTGGTTAATCGGCCCGACCCGGCCCGAATCCCTTTTTTTACTCTTTTTTTTTAAAAACAAAATTTTGAAAAATGGGCCAAACTAGCCGTTGGCCCAACGGCTATAACAGCTAGTTTGGGCCCAATTATTAAAAAAAAAAAATTTTTTATTTAAAATCATTTTTTAACCCAAAAAAAATTCTATAAATACCCTACACTTTCAAATTATTTTCTTAAATCCCATTCTCTCTCAAATCTCAAATCTCAATTCTCAAATATTCTATTTATTTAATTTCCTAAAGTGCTCACTTTAATTTTTTAATTTTGCGATTACAAAGTACGGGTGGAAGTTTCTAAAGTCACAACCTTCGGATACTTTCAAAATTTAGTATTGTCGTTCCATCTCTTACTTTTAATTTTTAATTAGTGTATTAATTGTTGAATATTTATTTTTATTACTTTTGGGTATTTTGAATATTTTTTAGTTTGATTTATACTATGGATAAATTAAGAAATCTCGGTAAAAGTGTCAAAAAAATTTACCCCGGAAGTGGTAGTGGTAGCAAAAAGCAAATTACTAGCGGTAGAGGTACTTCAAGTAGTAGATATACCCGTGTCCTTTCACCTCCGGTACCACTTAGTCAACCTTTTGAGAAAGAAATAGGTGTAGGTGCTCACGATATGGATTATTTAGAAGCTCAGAAAAATTATATAGAAGAAGAAAATAAAGTAGATGCAGTTGATTTAGATGAAAATGATGAAAATATTGGTAAGACACCCGCAGTAGGAAATGCTAACGTTAGATCTGAGTCGGTTAATCTCCCTCCTCGTCCTCCCCGTGCCCCAAGAGCTCGTAAAACAACTAGTCTTGCAAGGATATTTTTTGACCGTATATCAGATGTTGAGGTCCAATGCAATATTTGTCAAAAAATATACAGGCATAAAAGAGGAGGCAAGCAAGGGGGTACGGATACGTTAATGAAACATATAGGTGAGGAACACCGAAGAGAGTTTCAAATTGCAAAAGGAGGTGAGGCTGTTGATGGCCCACACAAACTAGAATGGACCCAACAACCGGTCATGTAATGAAGAATTATAATAAATTGAGGGACCGGGAAGAAATAACAAAAATGGTAGTTGTAGGTTGTTTGCCTTTTAGTTTTTCTTCGTCTGATGCTTTTATTCATTATATTCAAGCAATTTATAATCCTATCATTAATGGTATTCCTAGAAGTACTTGTCGGTTTGATATTTTTAGACTTCATTCACAATATTGTTTTTATTTATCTACATTGTTAAAAAATATTCAATGTAAAATATCTCTAACTTCTGATCTTGGTCGTGCTATAAATAAAAATGATAGTAATTTTGATATGCAAAAACGCATTCTTGCTTTTTTATATGATGAAGATCGTAAACATACTGGAGATTTTATTGCTGATTCGATTGTTAAAATTGCAGCATTTTATGGTATCGAAAATAAAATCTTATGTATTGCTTTTGATAATGCTTCTAACAACAAGATTGCTATAACAAAGTTAAAATCTAAGTTATCACCGCCGTTACCTAAAATTTTTCATATTAAGTGTGCATGTCATATATATAATTTAACAGTAAAAATGATCTTGAGTTTTTTAAGGTTTATATTGAAAAAATCCGTCTTGGTGTTGGTTTTATTCAAGAAAATAATTGTAGATCGAGAATTAGAGAATTTAAAGTTAAATGTCAAGAAAATGGACTTGCACCGATAGTGATGCCTGAGGAAATTGATATTAGATGAAATTCTATGTATGATTTTTTAAAAACTTGTTATAAATATAGAGTTCCTATTACACTAGCTTTTAACCAACACTGTGGTTCATTTGCTGATTCTGCTGATTGCATGCTACTTGATTCTGATTGGGTTGTAATTAATGATCTTGTTAAGTTTTGAAAAAAATTTATATAGCTACGGTTGAATTTTTCGGTGCTTATTATCCTACTGTTTGTAATATTTTGACAAATATAATCGATATTTCTGGTTTGCTCAAACAATATAAAAATAAAGAAGGTTATAAAAATGTTGTTGGTGCCATGTTTATCAAATTTAAAAAATATTTTTTTTCGATTTCTCCCATTTACTTGATTGGTGCTATGCTAAATTCGTGCATGAAATACCATACTATGTGCCACTTTAGTACTATTATTTACGCTAACTTAGAAATAAATACTAACAATGATTCTGAACAAATACACACTGATTTATGGATGTCTATGGGTGATGCGAATGCTTACATATATAAATTATATAACCACTATGCTGATTTAGTTGATTTAGCTGTACCGAGACATATCACTCCAATTATTGCTCCTCATCCTCCCGAGGAGCCATCGTCTTCTAAAAGGCCTGCACATAGTGGTTTTCCTGATTCCTTTTATGATTTACCTTGTTGGAACAGTGTTGACGAGGGAGTTTACACATCAACTTATCGGGAAGAGCTTAAGTATTATCTTCGGTCGCCGCCAGAGGATCGCAGGCAATGGATCAACTCGTTGGATTGGTGGAGGAATAATGAAACACAATATCCTGTGCTTTCAAGATTAGCTAGAGATATCTTGAACGTTATCAACCGTTGCATTAGAGAGCGCCTTTAGTCAGAGACGACGACAACTTGGAGACAACCGACACTCATTGGGAAGCAATGCAATGAATGTTCTAGTTTGCCTCAGAGATTGGATTAGAGCAGAAAGAAGAAATCAAGGAATGAAATCGGAGGCGAACGACGAGCAGAAACTTGAAGAAATTATGACTTCGCAGGAGAACTCAGCAGAATCAAGTCCAATGCATGATTTTTCCCCCGTTGACTTTGAGTATCCTATGCAAGTTCCCGTTAATATTAACATGAATGAGTTGGAAAAAATGATGCATAATTTGTAGATTTTTCATTCATGTAAATTATAAATTTTGGATCATTTTGCAATCAATAAAATTCAACATTCATTCACTCCTTAGTCTTTACTTTGAAATTTTTTCCATTTAATGATTTAAATTGAATTTCTAGTTTAAATTTAAAACTTACTTTTAATATATTATTAATTTACTATCAAGTATTATTAATTTATTATATTAAGTAGAATATGTTTTGTATATTTGTGTATATATCTTCTATAGATATGTATATTTAATGTATATATGTGTATATGTTTTTATAAATTAATATATA
>NC_061113.1:251756173-251756816 GCF_002878395.1 Capsicum annuum
ATATATATATATATTGTAGTATATGTTTTATTTAAAGTAGTACATATTTATTGAATGGTGCATATATATGTGTATATGTCTTCTATAAACGTATATATTTAATGTATACATGTGTATATGTTTTATAAATTAGTATATAGCTATATATATATTGTAGTATATATATATATATTAGTATATGTTTTATTAACGTAGTACATATATATTGAATGATGTCTATATTTGTGTATATTTCTTCTATAGACGTGTATATTTAATGTATACATGTGTATATATTTTATAAATTAGTGTATAACTATATATACATTGTAGTATATATATATATATATATATATATATTGTAGTATATGTTTTATTTAAAGTAGTACATATTTATTGAATGGTGCGTATATATGTCTTCTATAGACGTATATATTTTATAAATTAGTATATAGCTATTTATACATTTTAGTATGTATATATATATATATATATAGTATATGTTTATTTAAAGTAATACATATCTATTGAATGGTGCGTATATATGTGTATATGTCTTCTATAAACGTATATATTTAATGTATACGTGTGTCTATGTTTTATAAATTAGTATATTGCTATATATATACTGTAGTATATATATATATATATATATATATATATA
>NC_061113.1:251756916-251773742 GCF_002878395.1 Capsicum annuum
ATTTAAAGTAGTACATATATATTGAATGGTGCGTATATATGTGTATATGTCTTTAACGTATATATTTAATGTATATATGTGTATATGTTTTATAAATTAGTATATAACTCTATATATATATTGTAGTATATATATATTGTTGTATATGTTTTATTTAAAGTAGTACGTATAGTCGTATATATTGAATGTTACGTATATATGTGTAATTGTGTATATGTGTATATGTTTTTTAAATTCTAAATTGTAATGTAGTATATACTATATATATAGTGTATATATATTGTTAAACGTATTTAAAATGTATATAGGTGGATATATATAGTGTATAGTGGAAAAAACTTTTTTTTAAAAATTTTTAATCGAGTTTGACCGGTTTTTTAACCGGGTTTGATTGGGTTTAGGTGGGTTAGACCGGATTGGGTTAAGTGGGCCGGGTTAGGATGGTTTTTAAAATTTTTACTGTTTGACCCGGAACCGACCCGGCCCACTTAACCCCAGCCTGGATTGGAACCGGCCCACAACCCGGCTAATTTAAATGGGCCGGTTCCAGGTTGACCCGATCCATCCCACTTTAACACCCATAGTTTGAAGTGAATTTTCTAAAATAAGTACATGATCTGAATTAAAATTATTACGTTCTACTAAATCCGTAATATATCAACCAGTATATAACCCTAGTCCCCACTGCCCCACTATTAACATTTCTAAAAATTTGGCTTTTAATTCTGTTTGGTTCACAGTTGATAGGGTAAATATGATGTGAAGTATAGTCGAATCAGTGTCTAAATTGATTAATTGTATAACAATGGATCTGTACGACAATAGATCATATATAGGATAATGGCCCATATGAAGTTGTAAAACTTTCCTAAATATTGATATAAGTCAGAAAATTGTACACCATCTTCGAAGACTTCAATTTATTAGTGGTCCTAATTCAGTTTAATGATGATAATTGACATAATTAGAGATGGAAATGTACCAAAAGTGTACTAATTTATTGACAGAGTTCTAATTAATGTCAATACTTACATGGTGCCTATGCCCAAAGAAAAATATATTATAGAATAATGTATATTACAGTATATGTTTCATTCTTGGAGTACCAAAATAATCGACTTTTATTTGGCAAGTCAGCCACATACATCTGCTAATTGATTTGAACTATTGATTCATTTTCAATTAAAAGTTTATAAGATTACCTAATTCTACACATTTACTAATTTATTACAGTAATTTAGCATGTATGAGATGGATAGGACTCATGAGCAGAGGAAAATTCCTTAGCAATTTGAGAAAATAAGCTTATATGAATTATAATGTATATAAGTGCATTACATGTGTTCTCTATGTAAATTTTTTCATTTAAAAATAAATAATTGTTGGTGAAATTACAATAAACTTACAATTGAAAATTACAAGTGGAAAAATAAAAAAACCTATCTTCTTCTTGTTCGGCTGAGGCGCGGATATCTCGATCCCTTTAAGGAGATTCAAGCCCACTGCAGCAAATATTTTATCGGTTCAGCAGTAATTTTCTTGACTTGTCCCCTCCAAGATACAACAACCTTCTCACAATAACTCAATAACTCTGGACAAGAGTTGAGTTCAAAACTCCACAAAAAGAACACCTCCCTTCAACTAATAAACTTTTTTTTTACTAACTTTTTTGTAAACTCTATTATCTTATGTATATATTTTACAAAACCATGCAAGATTACCTCTATTTATAGTAGAGGAAGTCTTTCATGCAATGAATATATGAATGAATAGGGGTAGTAAAGATGGAATATCAATGGCTTAGGGGTTTCATGAGTTACAATGGTTACAAAAATAAAGAGGTAGAGTAATGGAGAAATAAAAAGTGAGTGGTTACAAGTAGCTTATGTCTCCATTCTACCACCACTAACTATTATGATTAAAGACTCATAAACAACAATTAAAAATGGGAGTTAGGAAGATGAAATATGCGGTCATGTACGTCCAAAAATTGAATAAAGGAAGATGCATAATTAACATGCATCAAATGCTATCAAGTTGTCACGACCCGAGCTGGGGCCCTGGCCACAACGAGCATCCCGAACCATAGAGTCCCAAGCGCCCTTCTACTTCTGGTAATCATGCACAATACTCAAATAACAAAGAAAAGAATGCGAAAATAAAACAAACGGAATCATGGTCATGTACTGAATCTGTTCGACAATATGAAAACAAGTCTATCAACTTAGGGGCGGACCCACTATGGTTCAAGTGGGTTCATATATGAACCCACTTCGTCGAAAAATTATACCATATGTACCTGTATATATAATCAGTCCAACAGTATATATTTAAATTTGAACCCACTTTGAACTAAATAAGTCGCTAGCCCAGTAGAAGCGGGTTCAAATTCAGATGCCCATGTCGCGAGTTCGAACCTGGATTACAGCAGTTCATTTTATAAAATTTTTAAGCAGTTCTTTCTAATAACAGTATATATTTAAATTTGAAGCAACCTTGAACAAGTTAAGCCGCTAGCCTAGTAGAAACGGGTCCAAATTTGGAAGCCCAGGTTGCGAGATCGAACCTGGATTACAGCACTTTATTTTATAAAAATTTTAAGCTGTCCTTTTTATATATAGAACCCACTTGGTGAAAAGTCTGGGTATCTTTGTTAGACTGCGACATCTTTGTTAGACTGCGAAATCTCTATACATAAGACATCAATAACTTGTCTGAATTTGGGACAAGGCCCCCAGTGGACCAAAATCAAAACAAATAGTAAATATCTAAAAGAGATATGCCTTCCAGAATAAAGAAGGCTCACCACTGCAATCTTTGCTTTTGTCTGAAAGCTCTACGAATTAGCAGGACCCTAGACTGAGCCTCAAACCTTGAAAGGTAGGGGGTCAATACAATTGTACTGGTACTCATAGAAATCCAAAATAATGTATTTATATATATAAAATAGATTAGATCAGATTACAAAACATCATGCACGATATAGTTCAAAACACTTGGGCACTCCTTTAGTAAACATAAAACATCCATATCAGTGAAATTTTATTTTTTGTGTTACTTCTGAGTTAGGTGGAACTCCGCTATAAGTCTGATATTCTACTGGCTATATGGAATTCACCATTGACTTGATGGAAAAAACCCCAACCCAAGTTTGTCGCAAGAGTTGGAGTGTCTTAGTCTGATACACCACAGGGCACTAGGCCAGCACAACATCTTTGTACTGGTACTCCGAGAAATTCAAAATAATGTATTTATATATATAAAATAGATTAGATCAGATTACAAAACATCATGCATGATATAGTTCAAAACACTTGGGCACTCCTTTAGTAAACATAAAACATCCATATCAGTGAAATTTTATTTTTTGTGTTACTTCTGAGTTAGGTGGAACTCCCCTATAAGTCTGATATTCTACTGGCTATATGGAATTCACCATTGACTTGATGGAAAAAACCCCAACCCAAGTTTGTCGCAAGAGTTGGAGTGTCTTAGTCTGATACACCACAGGGCACTAGGCCAGCGCAATATAGTATACCCATATCAGTAAAACACGATTTTGGGAAATGAGTTGTCTGAACTCGTGCCTTCTTCAGGAAACCACTTAACATCTCTTTATTCCCAATTTTAGCCTTTTCTGAACATGTATCATTCTGAGTTAAAAATCATGAAAATCTGATAAAGTCTGATTTCTATACTAGTTTGTGTTTGTTATGACATTGTCTGATTTGGTATCGTCATACCAGGACTTGCAAGTCATAATTCTAAGCCATAAAATATCATATCACGGTTTTCTTTTTCAAAACCTAAAGTTTAGACCACCATACTTCAAACAATTCAAGAAGATTCATTCTTCCAAAACATTTATCAAATTATGCAAAGATCATTCTTTTTCAATCATTTCAACAAACATATGGTGGTCATGTATCATTGGCAAATCATGAAATTCTTTCATTTTATTTATATATATATATATATATATATATATATATATATATATATATATATAGTCAACATTTATACATGTAAAACCTCTTCTCATCAATTTAAAAATCAATCTTAAATCATTCAACAATAGTCAAGAACATTGATACCATGCTTTTAAATAACATTCTAAAATCAAGAGGTGTTGCAACATGAGAGGGAGCGTAAATAGGCATGCTCTCAATTCAATTAACAACTTTAAACACATACATATATAAGATTACAAATCAATTTGGGGGAAAGGCCTCAAGACCAAATCAACATCATCAAAAGCTTTAAAAACATGAATCTAATTATAAATCCAAAACCCCTTTTGTAAATTCATGATTTCTAAGCCTTTAACATGATTAAGAAGAATTTAACATGCCCATGTAAATCTAGAAAAACCCCACATACCTTAGATTTTGTAGTTAGAAGAATGGAATTCGAATCTTAATTAGATTTTTGAAAATCTTGAACTTAGAGGCTTGAATTCTTGATCTTGAATGTTGGAGCTTAGGATTTTGGTTGAGAGGAATTTTGATGAATATAAGCATAAAATTCTTGTAAGAGGCTTAAATCTTGTGTTTAGACGGATTGGGGTTGAGGAAAAATACTAAAATGCTCCTAAGGAAACAAAAAAGTCGCAGCAGTCCCTTAGTTGACAGGCTGACATGCTGAAGTAAATTAGGCATAACTTTTTACTCTGATGTTGGATTTGGACGAAATCAGACTAAAACTTGTCATGCACATAATAATATTAAATAATAATATTAAAATGTAACATCAATCCCCCATTCATTTTAATATTAACACAAGAGAGTCTACTATTTGAAGGAAGACTACCATGCATAATGAAGGTGTGCTCTGCATTGAACCTCCACTTAATAAAACAGTAATTTTTTACTCCAGAGTTGTAGTGGTCTCAGACTTGAACTATGACTGCTTAGGGAAAATAAAAAGTTACTGCTTACACATATTAGTCAAGGTGTTGACATGAACTTTATAGCCAACATGTTACGGCCTTGTGCTATCACGATTTTGATGAGTGTCTTTTGAAAACGAGCCTAATTCTCATAGGAAGCGGTCTATCTCCACACTCACATAGGTGAAATCTATCGAGAGTGCTTCTGTAATTTACACCCCACTCATACGAGCTATAGATTTTCATTAAAAGTTTTATAAACTCAACCTCACTATCATTACAAGTTAATTCACTCACACCATAGGGAGGGATAAATAAATAGTGCAATTTTTACATAAGTCATTAAGTAATTCATTTTTTTCCATTGAACCTGGCTATAGGATCTCTAGTCCCCAGGTTAGGTTTCCTCACATATGAATAGGGGCGGATCTACAGTAGCGGGTGCGGGCTCCCGGGAACCCACAACCGCTACCGTAAGACATATAATTTAATGAGAAATATTATCAAAAGGTATAAATATTTAAAGGTGGGAACCCATAACTAAACAGATGGATAGCTCAGTGGTAAAAGGAAACCCATATGTATTTCTGCCACTCTAATGTGGGTTCAAATCCCTTTGGACGCATTTTTTTTTTAGGCTTTTCAGCCTATACTTTTCAATTGAAATATGGCTGTCCATTATTGAACCTCTTATTCCATATTAATAAAGGCAAAAAAATAAAATTAGGGTTCATTTTGATCTAACTTAAAAGATTAAAGGTTCAGATTTGGCGGCCTTTTGGTTTAAAAAGGTTTAGCTTTTTTCTTCAACAAAATGGATTACACTCTGGAATTCACTCATTTTTACTGCATATTGCTTCGTCCACTTAAACTAATTTGACGCCACAACTTACTACTCCAGATATTGCCTCCACCTATAATCACCTCTTAACAATCACACTTCTATCTTCTTCCTTAATCTAATACATTTCTCATTCATCCGCCCCTGCTTAAGGCTATGAAACTTATAGTTATCTTCTAATTTTAAATTTTACGTGAGTATTATTCTCCCACAAGCTGTTATTTTATATTTATTTTTCTCTTATTTTTTCATATATTTGTATTTATTTTTATTTTCTAATGCGTTTAATTTGATAATTATTATTATTTCATTGTAGCTTATTGTTTGTTAGTTGTTAATTATTTTTTTAATTTAAATAGGTTGAAATTGTGAAGTTAGTTCAAGTCTTCAAGATGATTACGAAATTTTTCAAGCCTCAAATCACTCCAGATTCTCCTTAAGTAAGTTCTCCTTCACATACTGAAATTTTCGAAAATGTCAATCCTTCTTAACCATCAAATAAAGATAAAATATTGAATTTGGGTTTTCTTGAATTCGATCCTGCTAAAAGAAAATAAATTTCAAAATATCTTCCTAATCAGCGTGATAGAGTAAGGATATATTACATTCAAAAAGGGCCTTGCAGACCTGGTGAGCATTTTATTTTTTCAATAACAGATTTTGGTGGAAAATCATGTCATTTTAATCCTGATTGATTTGATACTTCATATTCGAGATGGTTAAAATATAGAATTGAAAAAGATGCAACTTTTTGCTTATGTTGTTACTTGTTTAAAAATGAGATTGGTGGATATAGAAAAAGAGTCGGTGATTCTTTTAAAATAGATGGATTCAAAAGTTGGAATAAAGGGATAGAACGACTCAATATTCATGTGGGTGATGTAAATAGTGTTCACAATCGATGCTTCAAGATGATGCTTGATTTAAATAATCAAGCACAATCTATTTAGCTTCTTTTGACAAGCAATCCGAGAAAACTAAAAATGAATAGCGAGTTCGTTTGAATGCTTCCATTGATGTTGCAAGATATCTTTTGAAAGAAGGATTACCTTTCGAGGTTATGATGAGGGTGAAACTGGAAGAGAACTTTTTAGATCTCTTAAAGTGGTATGCGGATAGGAAGGAAGATGTGAAAAAATAGTGCTAAAAAATGCTCCATAAAATGATATGTGAATTCTTGTGCTAAAGAAATGTTGAAAGCAATTGTTGAAGACTTAAACGGAGATTAATTTAGAATATTAGTTGATGAGTCTAAAGATGTTTCTCATAAAGAACAAATGACCCTTGTTCTGCGATATGTCAACAAAGAGGATAAGCTTATTGAGCGATTTCTTAGTGTTGTTCATGTTAAAGATACATCTACACAGTCACTGAAAGATACTATATGTTCTTTGCTTTTAGAACATAATTTGAGCTCTTCTCATATTCGGGGACAAGGTTACGACAGAGCTAGTAATATGCAGGGAGAATTCAATGGTCTTAAAACTTTAATTATGAAAGATACTCCTTCGACATATAGTGTACATTGTTTTGCTCATCAGTTACAATTGACTCTTGTAGCTGTTGCAAAGAAGCATCATGAGGTAGATCAACTTTTTTTATATTCTTTCTAATGTTTTGAATGTTGTTTGAGAATCTTTTAAGAGCAGGGAGATGCTTAGGGATGATCAAACAGAAAAATTAGAAGAGTTATTGATGCTCGATGAAGTTCATAGAGGAGGCCTATTAAATCAAGAACTTGGACTTCAAAGAGTAGGAGATACTCGTTAGAGTTCTCATTTTAAAATAGTGCATAACTTTATTAAATTATTCTCCTCAATTATTCATGTACTAGAAGTTCTTGCTAAGGAGGGTTCAAATTATCAAGAGAAATCATTGGCAAAGAGTTTAGTAGATGACATAGGATCTTATGAGTTTGTGTATATGTTGCATCTGATATTAAAAGTGCTGGCAATTACACATGATTTGAATATGGCTTTGCAAAGAAAAGATCAAGATATCGTTACTACTATGAACCTTGTTGGTTTCACAAAGAGACAGTTGCAATCCATGAGAGATTCTAAATGGGATTATTTGGTAAAGGATGTTTCTTTATTTTGTGCCAAACATGATATTATGATTCCCGAAATGAATAAGAATTATTCTCTTGAAAAATCAAAGCGTAAGATTTCAAGTATCACATATTCTCATCATTTGCGTGTTAAAATTTTTAATGTTGTAATTGATTTGCAACTTGGTGAGCTTAACAGTCGTTTTGATTAAGTGAATACCGATCTACTTCTTGGTATGGCTAGTTTAAGTCTAGATAACTCTTTTGTAAATTATGATAAAAATAGGATTATAAAACTTGCGACCTATTATCCGGATGAGTTTAGTGCTTCCATGCTTGAGGATCTTAGTTTTGAGCTTGATAATTATATTGACTATGTACGATAAGGGAATAATGATTTCTCTAACTTCAAGAGAATTGGGGATCTTTCAGAGACATTGGTGAAAACAAATTTGCACAAGACTTGGAGACTTGTTTATTTGCTTATGAAGTTGAGTTTGATATTACCTGTGGCGTCTACAACGGTGGAAAGAGCTTTCTCTTCAATGAAATATATTAAGAATGACCTGCGTAGTAGAATTGGTGATGATTTTTTGAATGATTGTTTAGTTTGTTATATAGAAGATGTGATATTTGAAATTGTACATAATGAAGCGATCATTGATCGTTTTCCAAACATGAGAAGTCGTCGAGTACGATTATAATGATAAGGTTTTTAAATATGCCGTATTTAACGGGTTGTTGCTTTAAGACTATATATTAAAAATATTTGATTAATTATTTTTTTACAAATTATTTTTACATATTAATTTATTTTATTGGGAACCCACAAGTTTAAAATCCTGGATCCGCCTCTACATATGACTCAAGTCAATAGGCTTCAATCCCATCCCCTCGATGTGCTTCAGACCTTTTTTCTCACTAAGGACTTAGTCAATGAATTTGTAAGATTATCATAAGATTTGACATAATCAACATTAATGGAACCATTTGTCAAATATGATCTCACATTACTATTTTTCTCCTTATAGGTCAGAATTTACCGTTGTAATAACGGTTTTAAACTCTACTAATTGCAGCAGTGCTATCACAATGAATTAAAATAGGAGGAATTGATTTTTTAAAATAAGTTATTTTAAATAACAATCTCTCAACCAATTCGCTTCCTCGCCAGCTGAAGCTAAAGCAATTAGTTCAGCTTCCATGGTAGAGTTAACAATAATTGTTTGCTTTTTAGACTTTCAACAAATAGCACCACCACCCAAAGTAAAAACATAACCAGTAGTGGATAAGGAATCACCTGATAAAGTGTTTCAATCCACATCACAACAGCCTTCAAGCCTTCAACAACAACATACCCACTGTATTCCCACCTAGTGGGGTTTGGGGAGGGTAGAGTGTACGTAGACCATACCACTACCTCAAGAGAAGTAAAGAGGTTGTTTTCGATAGACTCCCGGCTTAGGACCAGTAAAAAGCCTTCAAGTACAACAGGATATTTTTTTATAGAACAAACCACAATTTTTCGTTCCAATTAAATATCTCATTACTCTCGTTATAGCATGCCAATGTTCATAACCTGGCTTGCTAGTAAACCTGCTAAGTACTCCTATTGCATATGCAATATCAGTCCTAGTGCAATCAGTCACATATCTCAAACTTTCAATTATGCTAGCATATTCTTTTTTATTTATTAGATCATTTTCACTTTGACAGGAAACAAGTGAACACTAAAATCAAATGGAGTTAAAACATGCTTGCAATCAAGGAAATTATATTTTTTCAATATTTTCTCAACATAATGTGACTGATCAAGGAAAATTCCATCCATGTTCTAGTAATTTTTACTCTCAGAATAAAATTTGCCTCACCAAGATCTTTCATATCAAAGTGGCTTCTAAGAATAGATTTAGTTTCATCAATAATATTCATGTTAGAGCCAAAGACCAATAAATCATCAACATATAGGAAAAATAATAACATGTGAATTATTCCAATACTTATGATATATGCACTTATCACACTCATTTGTTTTAAACCCATTATCAATCATGCAAGAATCAAACTTTTCATGTCATTGCTTTGGTGCCTGTTTCAAGCCATATAGGGATTTATTAAGTTTACACACTTTGCTTTCTTGGTCAACTTCAATAAAACATTTGGGTTGTTCCATGTAAATCTCCTCATTTAGTTTCCCGTTTTAAAAGGCAGTTTTTACATCCATTTAATGAATTTGTAAATCAAAAATTGCCACAATAGCAACTAAAAGTCTAATGGATGTAATTCTAGTTACCGAAAAAAAAGTATCAAAAAATTCTAGACCTTCTAGTTGTTTACAACCTTTAGCCTCTAGCCTAACTTTATATTTATCAACAGATTCATCCGACTTTAGCTTTTTACGTAAGATCCATTTACATTCAATTGTTTTACAACCCGGTGGAAAATCAACTAGTTTCCAAGTTTTGTTGGAAATTAGCAAAATTCCATTTCATCATTTACAGTCTCTTTTCAGAAAATAGCATTATGTGAAGACAAAGCTTTTTTTAAAGTGATAGGGTCATCTTCAACGTTAAAAACATAATAATCAGAACCAAAATCCTTTTTTACTCTAGCTCATTTACTTCTTCTTAACTCAAAATTATCATTTTCATTATTTTTCAAAGTAAAGGCAGAAGAACTAGGTAGTGACAAAATATTTTTTTCAGTCGGATGACCCCCACTATTTTTAGAATAAAAAAGGAATATATTTTCATGAAAAATAGCATCATGTGATTCTATTATCACATTATCTTCAAGATTAAAAAATCTATAGGTTGTACTATTTAAAGCATAACCAAGAAAAGCATAAGTAATAACTTTTTTACCTAATTTAGAGATTTTAGGATTCATTAACCTTACATAGGCTAACAACCCAAACTCTTAGATATTCTAAATTTGACTTATAACCTTTCCACAACTCAAAAGACGTTAATTTGGTATTTTTATGAGGCACGCGATTCAACACATAACAAGTAGTCAAAAAAGCTTCACCCCAAAAACTTAAAGGAGCATAAGACTCAATTAATATGACATTAGTCAACTCAACCAAAGTTCTATTCTTCCTTTCCGCTACACCGTTAGATGCAGGATAATAAGGAGGAGTAGTTTCATGAATTATACCCAATGATCTAACAAAAAAATTGAATTCATGTAACTCATATTCACGGACCCTATCACTTCTTATTCTTTTTATTTTTCTATTAAACTGATTTTCAACTTCATGGAGAAAAGTTTTAAAATTCTCAAATGCATCACCTTTATTTTTCATTAAGTAGACATACGTAAACTTAGAAAAATTATCAATAAAAGTGATAAAATATCTATTTCCTCCACGAGTTAAAATTCTACCAAGTTCACAAATATCACTATGAATTAATTCTAATAATTCAGTTTTTCTTTCAACTTGAAAATGAGGTCTTTTTGTGATTTTGGCTTTACTACAAGCCTCACATTTTTTAAAGTTCTTTTTGATAACTGGAACTAATCCTAAACTACTCATGATTCCCACATAACGATCATTTATATGACACAAACGAGCATGCCAAAAATTAGTAGAAGAAAGCATCACTACTAAAAACTGTTAAAAGAGACCTAAAAAAGAGACCTCACGTTTTCATGAAAAAGAGACCTCAAAAGTGACCTCAGCATCAGGTCGCTAAAACATAGGTCACTTTTTGTAAGTGACCTCATGAGGTCGCCAAAAAGTGACCTCATGAGGTCGCCATATTATTTTCTAAATTGTGCAAAAAGAGACCTCATGGGGTCACCAAAAAGTGACCTCACGAGGTCGCCATATTATTTTCTAAATTATGCAAAAAGAAGCCTCGTGAGGTCGCTATATTTATTTTTATTTATTTTCTTTTTTTATAAAAGGAGACCTCACGAGGTCGCTTTTTTTGCATTTTTTGAAAAATAAAAATGCAAAAAAGCGACCTCGTGAGGTCTCTTTTCTGCAAACAACACTAGAAATATTGCTGCTTTTGCAAGTGGCCACTTGCTATTTTAGCCAATGATCAATCAAATTAAAACAAACACATATTCCAAATATCCTTCAATCCACACTATATCAAAATCAACTTTAAATTACTTCAAAATTGAATAAAGTCATAAGTTACACAATTCTATTTCAAACTATTCCAAAGTTCTCATACATTTACAAAAACACTTGCTAATTCTTATAAATCATCATAAAGTACATAATTTAGCTTATCTAATTCAACAACTAAACTTCAATAATGTGACGATGTGTTTGCCACATGATCCTCATCCTCATCCTGGATCTAATATTAATTTCAAGACCATATGTGAAAGGACCTGTGTAATTGTTGGTGTAGTAAAATCAAACATTTTCATGCCATCAATACTTCCAGGTGGTTGCAAAGGTGGAAGTTTCAGCTTTTCCAACTTATATTGCTTTTCTATTTCTTGGTTTAATCTCCCCGGATGATATCCCAGCATTTGGCAGAGGATAAGTAAACAAACACTTCATTTGGACAATGCTCTAATGAAATCTGCAAGTTCATTTATCTGCTTAAAAAAGAATCACAATGGAAGGAAATATTATAACAATATGACACCAAAATGGCATGAATAACTAAATAATACTCAGGTGTAGAGATACCAACTAAGCTGACACAAGAAGGAAAACCAGAAAAAACAAGGCAAAAGGGAAAAACTGTGTGGCAAAATATTTAGTAAACATGCTATCAAACCATAATAAGAAATTAAGCACGGCTCAACATTACATGAAAAACAAGCACGACTCAACATTACTTGGAAAACATAATGCAGAAGAAGTATGAAAGAAATTGTGGTATCATTAAGTGCACTACCACAACATCATATCAGAGTAATCCTACAAGTGTGGTCTGGGGAGGGTGATGTGTATGCAAATTTATCCTTATCTTGTGAAGGAGCATGAAGTGCACCACAATATTCAAAAAATAAGAATTCCAACGGCATAGCGCACAGACACAAAAATCAAAAACTAACAAACAGTTCCATTCGAACAGAATATCAAACGCCACAAATGATGGGTCATCTCATCCTGCATCTAAAATTTCACAAACATAATGGTACATATTTGTTGGATCTGAAACATCAATGTATCTGACCCAGCTCCTAAATCCTGCACACTCTATTTTCTTATTTTGGTTATCTTCATTATTTGGTTCACAGTCAAATGATTGTTGGAGCTGGGAACAAGAAACCGTGTCTCTGATATTACCACCAGATCGAAGTCCATTTTGTAACCTGAGAGCCTTGGGCATGTTTATCAATTAATATCCATGTTAACAGACGCACCTCCAACAAAAGAACAAGTTCTTGACTAGGTCTACGATATATGATATATTTCAACTTTTGCATTATCCTTAACTTTTATGTTGTCTGAACTAAGTGAACCATTAATTCCATCTTCTATGGATCCTAGCTATTCAGTGGCCTACGCCTTTCGGAAGGGCAAATTTGAGCACATCTCTAAAGATCAATCAAGGTCTGAGACCATACATGTGAAAAAGAAAGTTACATATTACATACATGTTAAAATTTAAATTATACTTCATAATACACTAATTTCAAATCTTGAATCTTTTATCATTGATTGTGCACGCTCATGACCTTGTTTTTTTCACCAAATTTTTTGTTTATTTCATCGGTCTAATAAGGCCTATTTCTTTTAAAAAAATAACTAAAAAAAAATATTGATTGAAAAAGCGACCTCATGAGGTCTCTTTTTTGTGACCTATTTTTGAGGTTTCTTTTTTAAGGTCTACCGATGGTGCTCTAGAGAGAGAGAGAGCGCATCTACAACTGGTACTATTGAATTAGTCCAAGGATTTGTACTCCACCACAATATCATATGTTTGCATAGACAAGGGGCCCTCCACAAAGCACCTACAAATTGTGCTCTTGAGAGAGAGAGAGAGAGAAACTAACTATACAACCTTAGTTCCAAACCGGGACATCAGCAGTTTCTAATCCCGGTCTCTTATCCTGAAAGGGCTGTTCACTTACTACTTGCCCTAAAATTCTAGTGAAAAATAATTCGACAGATTGACCTTGATGGACCATCTCCATTTTTGTGCATACGATGAATTAAATGCAAGGCCGTCTGGGTGGTGCCAATAAGTAAATTATAAGTATTAGATGCCATCTCAGTATAATGCTTTCGAGAAACCACGGTGGATTTAAACCGACACAATCCGATGGGATAAAATTGGCTCTCCCAGCTTCTATCCCAAGAAGAAAAACAATTATTTAGTCTCTTTAACACTAGTTTACCACAAAAGCATTTGGACTAGCAGCCAATAAAGTGAATGCAAACCCTGTAGGTCAGGTTCGTATCCCCGCAGAAACAAAAAACAGCAGAAAATTTATTCACATATGCTCAAGTATATCGGAAAGCAAAAGGTATATATGACAGTAAAATTAGTGGTGCAAAAGATGGTTTAGAAGTTGCTTTACCCAAAACAATACTCTATTATGCTGCACACAAGGGAATTTTCCCAAATGAATGTGTCAAATAAATCCAAACTGCGGTATATTATGTTAAAGCAAGGGGCTTTTTCTCCGTGCACTCCATTAAGTCGGATAATTTTCTGAACGAGTGCAGTCACTGGGAACTCTATTTTTTCAACAAAATGCATAAAAACTCAACTTCAATGAAAAGAGAAACACAACTATTTTGTTGATTTATCACAAGATGAGGGTGTTTTGGTTGCAGATGAACTTGTCAACTCTTCAGCTTGCACAAGTTTGCGAAGTCTCTCTTGAAGGACTCGGACTCGGTCCTCAGTTTTGCGGAGCCTTCGCCATCTATAGGCAAACCAGAGCCCAAATCCCCCATATACAACAATATAGGAACCCCAAACATAAGGGTAAGTTTCTGCGTTCTCTTTGATTTTCTGATACTGTTCTTGTATCTTCCCTGCCCAATTAGAATATGAGTAACTTTCCAATTGTTTGTCTACTGCAGTTGGTGGTTGAATCACTTCAATCTTCTCCTGATTCGCCATCTTGGTCATGGATTTCAAAACCTGAAAAATAGTCTCAACGGAAAACCAACCCCTGTGACTAGTGTTACTCGGCTGCAACAAACACAAACAGTTCACAGTTAGTCAGAGCGATAACAACAGCATACACAGTATAATTTCACAAGTGGGGTCAGGGAGGGTACTGTGTACCCAAACCTTACCACTACCTTGTGGGGTAGAGAGGATGTTTTTGGTAGACCTTCAACTCAAGTAAAATTATTACAAAACAGCTCTGGGAAAAAGGCAAACAACAAGAGAGAAGAAGCCAAGACAAAATGCTACAAAAAAGCATGACAAAGCATACTACTAAAAGGAACAGTCACTACAACAATAATACTACGATAACTCGAGGCAATAAGATTATTAGATACAACAAACACTGAAGAAAAATTGGTAGGCGTTTGACCATAAATATTATTCACAATATTCCGCAATACATTTTCATTATATTTCGGCATACTTGTTTAGCCATGAAAACCCAAAACGTACTCCGGAATATGTTTTCACAATTTTTGAGTTTTTTGAGAATCACATGTCGAGGTGTTCTCACTTTTTTTGGACTCAAATTTTCCTATCACTTTATAGAAAAAGTACATCCAAAGTCTAAAATATTTTGAAAATACAATGGCCAAACACAAATCCAACTTGATTTTCAACTTCAAAAATATCAAATAAAGTGAATACGTTTTTGGTTTTGATGGCCAAACGGGTCTTTAGTGTTGACCTAGTTAGGAGGTACACAGTGCACTCTTAACACATCAAAGACAAAAAACATAACACATTTAATGCTTTTATTCCTGGGGAAGAAAAATATACTATGACACGTAGAGCAAGAGCAACCGTTTGTAACAATGTTTGAACATATGCTTTATTGATATCAAAAAACTCACCAGTTAAGACTAATGTAATCTTTTTCTTGTCTTCCTTACATCATTTGGGTATTGGGACTCATAAGAAGGGGCCAAATAAAGAGCTAAATCAAATGAAAAATTCCCAGGGGAAGCCATGAAAGAATTGCATCATTACAAATAAACACTAAAGGTGGTGTCAATAGAGGGCTCAAATCCATGGATATTCTAGGATAACAGATGAAGCCAAGTCTTGATAACAGAGAAAATAAAATGAAAAACAATCTTAGACTAATTCCTGAAAAAATAATTACACAATACCTACTAACTAAGTGCACTTGAGCCAAGGAAATAAGGTATGCCTGCGTACACTTTACCCTCCACAGATCCCAATTGTATTGTTGTATTACACTAGGTACGTTGGTGTTGTTGTAGTAGTATCAAGTATGCCTACTAACTAAAAGGGTTGAATGAAGCTTGGAGCCAAGGGTGGCTCAATGGTAAAGCTGGTAAAGCCTTCTCTAAAAAATTTTAATAATAAACTCCGTGATTGCAACTTCACTTGAAATAATAATGAAAATTGTGAAATACATTTTTAAAAATTATCTAAACAATAATAATAAGAAAAAAGAAAAAAGTTCTCATTTGTAGAAGAAATATTTGGCAAATTTTATTGAGACGCCTCTGCTTGGAGCATATATTAACTACAAGAGCGACCGAGCTAGCTTCACATGCTTACTTGATAGTCCAAAAAATCCTACGCATTAGAATTTATATCTAAATTCTAATAAACTCACAATCCTTAAAAGCTACAGGTAACACAAAAGGCGGCTGCACTTCAAAATAATACTGAAAGGAAAAGATGAGGCGGTGATCGATTAGCGATTAGCTCTAAAGATTTGGGTCAGATTATTTGACCTTTTGGGCCTCTTACTCTTTAATTTCGCAAAATTTTGGGCCCCAATTAAAATTTGGAAAAATTACAAATCACAAAAATATATTATTTAAGAGTAATCTATGAGTATTCAACTTTTCAAAATATACCAACAAAAAACTAACAAAATCTATCAAATTAAGTTAAAAAAGAGGATAGATAAAATCTAGGGCTGCATATCGGTCGGTTCGG
>NC_061113.1:251776742-251827531 GCF_002878395.1 Capsicum annuum
CAACATTCATTCACCCTTGAGCTTGGTTTAATATCTTAAACCTTTTTTTTGTTTTCTTGAGATAATGTCCGAAAAAATCAAGTTTGGTTATACCCCTAGTAGGAAAAGCACTAAAATTATACAACAAAATAGTCCGATTAATCTTTCAAGATCTCGTTTCATTGTCTTTATTCATTGAGCATCGTTTGTTATTGGTATTATGTTATTGGTATTTGTGCAAATACCATGTATTGCCCGATTTCAAAAGCTTTTTATTGATGAAACGAGCAATATTACTGTGCTTATCAGGACAAATGACAAGGTCCTTTGATGTATCATTAGTACTTAAAAGAATCATCGCACTATCTCCATCATCAGCTTCACGGTTATTCAAGTAATCAACATCTCCAACATACTCTGTAATTATGTCCAGTCTCTTATGAACACATCTGTTTCAACAGTAAATCTAAAAAGTGGAAAACAAATAGATAAATGAAGCATTCCATATTGATCATACACAATAAAAATTCAACGTCTATTCAAGTACATACCCCTCTTTGGGATAAAAAACAATCATAGATTGTGGCCATTCACCTTCTTTCATTATGTTCTTGCACAAATCTAAAGTTTCGGTATCATCTTTACATAATACCTGGAGTTGAATAACAAAAGTATTAAGATATGAAACAAACAATTCAAAGATCATGCTAAGAAACTTGAACCTTTTTTTCTCTAAATAAAAGGTCTATCCAAAATTTCTCCTTTTAATGTTTTATATATTTTCCATTGAGGGCATATTAAGTTGCTTAATAATATTATCTCCTTGTGAAAATTTTGAGCATCACAGTGAAGGCAACATATCCGTGTAAAACACCCCATTTCTTTTTATCAAAAAGACTTGAAATTTTTTTATAGCATGTATGAATGTCACAATACTTTCTTATCTTAAAAATCTTTGGTTTGTTAATTCTTGAAGAACGAAGAAACAAAGTATAGTCCTCCACCACACAAATCAAATAGTAACTGTTAAATTAAAAAAAAAAAATTAATACTCAAAAAACAGATACCCGATTTACATACAAATATAATATCCAATTAAATACACTACAAATATACAATCATTTTTACCTGCTTGCGCTTGACCTTTCAGTTCGAGAATGTAACAATAGAGAATTGAAGAAACACAAATAAATAGAGAATTGAAGAAACACAAAAAAATAAATCTTTAAATTCGTTTTAAATGAAAAATATCCATTTTCATAAAAAAAAAAAATTAACAAACCTGACGAATTCCATCTTCCTCTATGACGTATCATGATTGAATGCAAATTAACAAAATTCATATTTGTTATCAAAAGAAATACTTGTTTTTGCTTTTCTTTCATATTATAATCCTCACCAATTTGTTGACGCCGAAATTACGATTTTTTTGTTTGCTGACAGAAATTAATCGTGTACAAAGAGGAAGGTAGTGTATGAAGATGGAAACTCATAATGCAGACATTAAAATAGGAAAAAAAAATAACGGTTAGAGGGATTTGGGGGTGGATAAAGATCAGTAATTAAGGTTAACTATATTTAAGGAAGGTAAATTGTATATTAATTATTTTAAATCTTAATTTTCCTTTTTCATTAATTACTTTTTTGTATTTTCAACAAAACAAAAAAACCTTTTTTATATATATTTTTTTTAAATGAAAGTTGCTATAACTTGAAAAATTAAAAGTTTTGCTATAACTTGTAATAACTAATCTAATAAGTTTTTATAGTTAATTTTTCCAAGATGAAATGATACATTGTTTATATTGAAAGTGGCTATTTAATTGTGGGTGTTATTTTTGTGGTATTATTTTAGTTTTAGATGTCATTTTTGTCCTTTCCCCAATTAAAAATATATGAATATTGTAAAAAAAAAAAAAGAAGTAATAATTAAGAATAGTAGTTAGTGAATAAGTTTAATATCATACATAATATTTAACTCAATAAGTGTTAAACCTTAATCATCAAGTGTTGATGTTTCATTTGTTATTGTTATTCAATTTAAACTTCAAATTAAAGAGAATTGTAAGCAAAAAGAATTAAAAATATAACTAGTGATTACTCAATAAATTTTACATAGTACCTTACACAATATTTTACTCATTTAGCATTAAATGACAAATATTAAAATTTCTAATATAAAAATAAAACTTGTATCCATCATGAAACGTTCAAACACATGTTGCAGCTACTCAAAATTAATTGCACAACATTACCCAAATTCAAAATGATAATATTTTTAAGTGAATTTTAAATATTATTAATTTTTGATATATAAATTTTTGATATTATTCAATTTATTAAATTTGCATATGAATTTAGATGAATGTTGATGTTTATTAAGACAATGAAATCAATGAATTCAAATATGTTTGACAATGTATTGGTGTTGAAATATTATAAATCATCGTAGAATTAATATGTTAGAAATGTGAATGGATTGCCAGATCTATTAGTTCAAATTAAAAAAGAAAATCTAACAAAAAATCGATAAAAATAAAGGGCTAGCCCGCCCCAACCCGCGACCTTATTAGGGCTGGGTTGGACCATACATTTTAAGGTCCTTCGAAGGGCCGGCCTGTCCTAACCCGTCAAATTTTTTGACCCGTAAGGCTTGGACTGAGTTGGGTTGGGCCAGCCCATTTTGACAGCTATATTTCTTCTCTTAAAATGAAAAATATTAGTACTACTTATATTATTATTTCCTTTGTTTCCTCGTTTCTAAATAAGTGTTTGTTTATGTCTTCAAAAATAAATTGATCATGTTCTTTTAAATTAAGAAAATATAATATTATTAATTTAGAAAGAAATAAACTTAATCAGAGGTAAGTTAGATAAAATAACTAAGCAATTATTTAGAAATAAAGGGATTACTTGTTATTGTCTCCTCCTTTTTAAAGTTCAAATTATATAATTTTTTAAAATATGTTTTTCATGATATTAATATGATAAATAGTTTGAACTGTGTCAGCTTTAACTTAATGATCTTTTTATTTTATCTATTTTTCTTTGAACTTTCTCTCTTTTTTTACTGCATGAGTTTTGTTAATTTGCAAGTTTAAAGTTGAAAAATCAAAATAAACTCTGCAATTTGCATTGAATTTCAAAAATTGAAATTTTTGAAGTTACATCTAATCAAATTTAATTCTACGTTGAGTTTTTCTTCTAGAAAATCCATTAGATTAGTTTAGTAGTTGCCCTTGTAGGATGGTATTTAATAAGTTCAGTTTAAACTTTCAAACTTGTATGTCATTTGTAAGTATAAACTCAATATAATTCAACGTTTTGAAGCTGAAACTAACGAGCGGCAAAGAGCATAGTTGATCCAACGCCTCTCTCTATGGACTAGATTCTAAAACAGGTTTGAAATGCATCACACGTGGATGCAATGACATTGAAATCTACTTGCATTTTACTCATAACAAGAATATTCTAGCCTCTAGCAGAGATGAATTCAAAATTTGAGACGATTCATGCAAGTTAGAACAAGGATTAACGATAAGACGTCCCTACCTAATAAATCAAATATGTCCACTGAGGTATTGCCTAATTGGGCAATACTCTCTCATGACACAAACATGGAATCTAATTGGGCACTATTCGGATTGGGTATATAGTAAGCACAAAGCAAGGAAAGCAAAGAACCAAGCCAAACAACTAAGACAACTCTTTTATACTCCTGAAGTAGGATTCTTCTTCCTCTATTACACCCTGCATGAAGAACAAAGTCCTGTATTAAAGGTGTAAAAAACATTCCTATGCTTCTTTAATTTCAATTTTGTCAAACCTTGATTATCATTATGGCGGCATCCTTGTGCAAAACCTCATTATACTCGCGACAAGAGATATTCTGCAATACTTCAAAAGTATGACTACAATCTTTTCATATATAGGGAGAACGAGAAGATAAACAAATTGGCAATCAAGTACTAACTTGTACACAGTTTGGGCAGCCGGTATCGCCGGAGCAACAACAGGATGAAAGAAGTTCCAAAGCAGCAGTCAGCAGCTCACTGAATATATGCTGCACCTGCCAGATCAAATAGTACTTTTTCTCAAAAGAGGTGACAATATTGAATTTCCTAATTCAGCGGTAAGGCATTATTAGATGACTTTCATCCATGGTTTAAGCTAAATCACAGACAAAAGTGGCTTAGCACTTTAAAGCAGCCATTGGTTTTTTGCTTTCAAAGCCACATCCATTTTACCAAGTAGCAAGCCTAAGATTTATTTTGTTCATTCGCTACCCATGTTCAACCACAAAAGTAACCAAGCGTTGCAAGTGCTTTTCTTAACCTTTTTTCTTATTGCCTCTGAAGAGACAACAGATGAGATAAATATAATGTTCCTAAGGGAGTTCGGAAATTACTAGGTTTTCAAACCTTTCCAAATGTGAACAAATAAATGACCAGCTTTTCTTATATTCTAGCAAAAGATGCCTTTGAGCAAATTAAGTATAAATAGGTCAAGGGTGGGTTCTTTATAAATATTTGTAGATATTCTCAACAATGAAATGCTTTAAATATTTGGGACGTCTAAGTTGTTGCTTGACTACAAGTTCCAACCACATCATCTTATATGAGCCATTCTGCAGCTTACGTCATGCGTGCTCTTCAAAGGAGCTCTGACTAACTTAATGATTAAATATATTGAAACCCATTCCGTCTTATTATTATAAATTTCCTTATTTCATTACTTCAACAGATAACGTAATAATGAACTTCACAATCTATTTCAAACCCTAACCAATTAAATTCAAGTCCCTTTTTTTCACAAAATCAATCATCCAACTAGTTTGTAATACAACAGAACATGAGTAAATCAAATCATGATAGAAAAGGAATTAAAAGCAGACATAGTTCACCTGTGCTGAAATGCCAGTCCCTCCAGGATGTGGATCATAAAGCAGAATTCTAGCTGGAACGTTGCGGGAGTCATAAGGGTTTACACACTCTGAAGCTAAATCAGATGAATTGCAAAATATGTACCTTCACAATTTTCAGGAGGCAATAAGAGAACAGTTCTAATGTATGTTAAACTCAGACAGAGAAGATGTTGAGCGAGATCAAAAATCTCGTGCAATTGAAACTTACATAGGAACAACATTAAGAAGAGCATGACCAGCAGCATGTAAGCCTCCTCGGAATGAATAACTTAAGCTCTCTACGGCTGTCTTTGTGGTTTGAGGAACTTGAATCCAGACAGCCTACAAGTGCATTAAAGCTAAAAATTAAAAAGAAGAAAGAGCACTAAAACAGTGATGAGCAAACATCACACACAGAGGAACTCCAAAAACATAGTTCAAACTGGTATTCACCTGGGTTTCATATGTGTAATTAGGAAGTGAGAGTTCAACAGTCTCAAAGACTTGGTTGCTCTTTTTCCATATTTTGCGGAAACCGAACCACGTGGTCGTTACTCTGGAACTTTGTGCTTGGGCAATTGTTCTTGGAAGTCGCAGACTACTAGTCCTTGTTGGGTAAGCCTACATAGTGGTAAAATATGTATCATGTCAATCCTACATTAACTGTGATGTAACAGCTGAATCATAAATAACAGGGTGTATAAAGAGTTACTTCAAAGTAGCATGCAATAAGAAATATGAGAATCTTTTGTTTTTTTAATTTAAATTAGACCAAGAACGCGTTTGTATATCAAGACTAGCCAGTTAATCAAGGGTCTCTCTATGATGGCAATTGCATCGACGAGTTCTTCAAATGAAAGCAGGAATATCTACCTATCAGCAGTAAACGTGAAATGACAAGGCCATGCCCCTTTAAATATCTACCATGCTTTTGATGACTGAAAGGTAAGGGTTTTCCTTGATTATCGGACCCATTAGTGCAGCATAATATGAGAAGACTGCATCACATGGTCTGAACACACCTTATCATCGAGGATGAAACAACATAGCGTAAAGATTCCTCTTTGGCGGACAGAAACTAAGCTTCTTTTCTGTCACTAATTTGGGATAATGTACACATCATACCCTTAACTATCTCCATACCACGGGTGGAGATTACATTAACTGTAAAAATAGATAGAGTCCAAAAACACCCATCATGAATTCTAGAGGTTAAGATCTCTAAAAAAAAAAAGCAAACATTTTCTAGTTATCTACAAGAGCAAACATCTCTACACTGAGATTACGAAAAAAAGGGCCACAGTAGAGCCCCAACAGGTGGTAGACTACACGAACTGTAAAAATAGAAGAGACCAAAAACACCCATCATGAATTCTAGAGGTTACACGCCCTAAGAAAGCAAACATATTTTAGTTATTTACTCGAGCAAATATCTCTACACTGCGATTAAGAGAAAAAGGGCCAATGCTTAAAGAAGCTGAGGCAATAAAAGATGTAGGAAAATGAGAAGGACTTCTTGAGACATACAAAGTTGGCACCAGTGACTTGAATATCAGTATAGTCACGAGTTTTGGTATAATATTTCAAGTCCGCTCGTTGGCACCAAGCTATTTTGTTTGTCACATCAAGCTCCTTCACAAGATAAGTATTCCCTTGATTCATATAACTGGCCCCTTCATAAACCTGTAAAATTATTTGGGCCTAAACTGATTAACTTGACAATGTAACTTCAAAAGAAAACCTGAAGAATCAAAGAGTTCTGCTGCAACAAAAATAATATACACACATGAAAAGACACATATGATGATCACTCTCTCCCTCTCATTTTCATATTTATATTTTTGTTCTTCCGTCTTCTGCCAATAGGAATAATCACAAGAACTTGCAAAAAGTATAGTTGCGATTACTTTACCTGAAAGAACGCCCTGCTTTCTTCAATTTCTTCCAGGAGTTCATTCTTTTGAATGTCAATCACTTTGTACCGCTCAGTTTCTATGGCTCGAATACTAATGGCACTTGAGGGCTTCTTCTGGTAACAGCATAGAATGGTTTAGAAAAGTAAAAACACCTAGCCCACATGCACAGTATCCTTGATTAACGCTACACTCAAAGGATCATACCTCTGACCCGATGTAGCTCCATATTCTGGCTGCAGCACTATGTGACATATCTAAACTCAGAATTCCCATGTTTTTAAGTGCCATTATGATACTCTCCAAGCCAGGGCCAAAGTATTTCTCGTCATCGGACAAGCTCAGTGGATGTTCAAAAGCAGCAGCAGCCAGATGCTGTTCAAGAACCTGCCAATCACATGCTTTACAAATGTAAGTGAATTCCCTACTAAACACACGACTCAGGACTAAAACTGAAAATGAGCGCAAGGTCAAGAAAAAATTAAAACAACCTGTCGGTTTCTTGCATCAATATGACAACATTCAATTGGGCCCCTGAAAAGTTTCTGGGGGAATTTCATGAAATATTGATCCAAAGGCCCTTCAAAGGCAACATAAATAGCAATTGATGCATTTCCCCGTCTTCCTGACCTTCCTGCTTGTTGCCACAGACTTGAAAAGAAAAATTTGAACTATCTCAATATCAGAATAAAAGCGTACATCTTCGGAGGGACACAAACAAATAGTAAATACCTTGCTATACTGCCTGGAAAGCCAAGATGTATGGTTGCATCAATATGTCCTACATCAATACCCAATTCAAGAGCATTTGTAGCAGCAATACCGCAAATACAACCATTGAAAAATTCATGCTCAATTCTTCTTCGATCCTGCTCCATGAAGAACTAACGTCAAACTATCTTTTTGCCGGTATGTATATGTTAGAACAATAAGGCTAAGTTCCAAATAGAAACTAGGGAAGCGAAAATTGATTTAGCCAATAAAATTGATGTTAGGGTAGTAAAATGACTTAACATGGAATCAACATATCCAAGGCTCTGAAATGCTTAGTAAAGATAACTTTTTCTTATTTTCCAATTCTGATTAGTAACATTACTTCAAACCTTCGCTTACAAGAAAGGTATATGTGAAGCCCCATGTACAACAACAACAACATACCCCGTGCAATCCCACAAGTGGGGGTCTGTACGTAAGCAACCTTGCCCCTACCTTGTAAAGATAGAGAGAGTGTTTCCAATAGACCCTAGACTCAAGAAATGATAAGGTAAGAATCACAGTAGTAAATATCAACGCTGAAATTGAAAGTCAGGATCGATGTTAACAGTGTTTAAGCAAGATAGGAGAAATAAGAGCTAAGAATTGGTTAAGCCATCAGGTGTTGCCAACATAAGGATTAGTATTGAAATGGAGTAGGTGTTAAATCATACCTTGTGTATTTTGGATGGCGTATATAGAAGGAATAAGTATATTTTATGGAATAATCTAATTATAGTTCTAAAGTGTATTAGAAAGCACAATGTTGTGTGAATTGTAATGTATGCACTATGAATTAAGTGTTACTGGGCATATGATGATATTACTTAAAGGAAATCTTGAAAATAACACCGAAAGTGATGACGATGATGTCAAAAAAGGGAAGTAATTAGTCCAACAACTTCAATTAAGCTAATCAAGATTAAAAGGTAATAATAAATATAACTAATTAGACGTCTAAAATCATCTTATAAGATTTTATCGACCTGGAGTTGTCAAGATTTTTTTCTTGAATCACATTAGGAGAAAATGTATCTGTAAATGAAAAATAAAACTAGCTATTTCACCTGTTTCCTTTTCTTTCACAGCATAGAATTAACAGATATATATATAAAGCAATCCGGTGCACAAAGCATCCTACATTAGCAGGGTCACGGAAGGGCCACAACCAAGAGGTGTGATGTAGATTACCAACCCTAAAGCAAGCATTAGTAGCTACTTCCACGGCTCAAACCCGCGACCTATAAATCACAGAGATAAGTTTACCGTTGCTTCAAGGCTCCCCTTCCTAATTAACATTATAAATGTAAATAACTTAAACGCATTGTTATTTTTCATTTGTCTTTAGATTCAATTCAACATTATTACTTTGCAATTGTTGTGGAATAAGAAGAAGATAATTTTGGTTGGGATTCCTCATAATCTCGTGACAGATCCACATAATATGAAAACACTAAATAAACGTGACAAATATTGATAAACAATAAATAAAAATGACAATTCATGTAACAAAAAGACTCAGAATACGAATCCATCAAATAAACGTGATAATTTAGTTTTCATTTATCTTAAGATTCAATTCAACATTATTTCTTTGCAATTACAATGGAATAAATAATAAGACAACTTTGTTGGGATTCATGGTAATCTCCTAATAGATTCGCATAGTATGAACATACTATATATATAAATGTGACAATATACGAGACAAATAGACTCATAATGTGAAAATAATCAAAAAAAATGACAAATAGACTCATCATGTGAAAATAATCAAAAAAAATGACAAATAGACTCATCATGTGAAAATAAAAAATAAACATGACAATACACGTGAAAAATAGAATTGCGCACCTATTATAAATTACACAAGTATTCCTCTCAAAATTGCTCAAGCCTATTTAGACAAAACATCTATTTTCTTCTTTAATTATTTGTCTTTTCAATGGATAAAAAGACCGGAAAGGGTAAGCAAAAGATTGAAATGAAGTTTGATTGAATCTACGGAAACACGCACTGTTACTTTCTCGAAAGGGAAAAAAAAGCTAGTTCAAGAAAGCAACTGAGTTTTCAACTCTGACTGGAACAGATGTTGGTGTTATGCTCCTTTCACCAAGTGGAAAACCCACAAGCATAGAAAAATTACTGACAAATTTCTTAAATTGAAACAAGACGATCGCCAATGAGATCGTGTTGATTTGGGCAAATCAAATGTCTTTTGAGGCTTTTGAAGATATTCGTAGATTAGTAAAAGCATTGGAAGAGAAAGAAATATTGTCAGATAAACACAAGTTGGAGCAATTGGAGTCAATCAAGCAGCGGTTGGACAAAATTAAAAATAAAGAGAAAAGTGATGTTCCTGCCAAGCTATTCAAGTAAAAGGTGTCAATCAAACTTGTGAAGTTTAATCCTTGTCATAGAGGTCCGAAGATATTAGTTGTTCTTTCAGGTAGTACTATGGTTATTCACATGACAGGAATTACTTTTATTGAATATTTCATTTAAAATGAAATTTGGTTGATTTGACAGTTAAATTCATGCATGATTTTCAATAATTAAAAGGATTGTGATTTTTCAAATGCTTATACATTTATGAGTAGGTACATAAGTAGGGATTGTTACATGGGTTGGTTTGCTCAAATGGGGTGGAGTTTCGAGTGCTGGTCACATGTATTTGGGGCGTAACATTATCCTAATTTCTAACAAATACAGTTTGTTTGCATAGGTTAGAGTGTTGTGTTTATCTTTTAGTTGTATGCTGAGAAGATCAACTCTTCATTGGTCTCTTAGGTCTAACAAGAACTCTCTTACGAGGGAAGTAACATGACCTAACCTGGAGTAAGCATATCCAAAGCTCTGACCGATTAGGTAGCGATACATCTTTTCTTTTAATAGGTAAGAGAACTTTAACCCCTAACTTACAAGAAGTATTCCTAACAAATACAGTTTGTCTGCACATGGAACTAGTGTAGTGCTTTCTTTTGGTTGTATCCTCAGAAAGTTATCTCCAAGAGGATTCTTATGTCTAACAAGAAAAAATAATTTCATTCTGAATCTTTCTCTCATTCATTTTCAAGAATCCAAGGCAGAAATCATTAGGCCAATATGCAGATTGATTTGAAGTATACCATTAGTGACAAACTATTTTATTTGTGAAGAGCATCTGCCACAAGTACGTTATTGAAACAAGTGGGATATGGATGCTTTAAAACGGATCAAAATGAAACAAAGTCAAATACATTTTACAGGCGAATCCTGTAAGCAAGTTAAGAGCAACATCAAAAACACTTGTTTAAGTAAATGTCCTTGGTAACTAAAGACGTTGAACAAACTGTCCTAAACCAAGTTATAGTCCTAACCTCGGCCACATAACCAGCTCGGTAAGCGCATATGGTATCAACTAAATGAGGTGCTGTTTCCTGAAGAATCTCACGCCTTAGGGCAACAAAATATTCCAGAATATTAAACTGTTAGTAGAAGATGAATGATAACAAACAATTTAATGATACAATGGAATTTCACTTACGTGTAACATAAGACAAGCTCACAAAGTTTGCGAGATTTACAAAATGCAATACAACGAAGACCATGCTGCATCATTTCCGCAAAAAGGCAAGAAACCTCCAAAATGGGACTGCGACAGAGACAGAGACATAATGCTGTTAGTAATAACGAAAAAAGGAAGAAAATGCACTCATTCCTGTTAGGGCTAACTTACAAGAATATAACATATTCTCAAGCATCCAACTGATGGAGTGATGAAGCGGATCACATGCACAATAAGGCCAAAAGAAAAGATATAAAGAACATATGAAAAAGTCAAGGTGCAAGATTATGGAGAGGCAACTGGCACTACCTAATGATCAAACAGAAGCCTCTTAGTAAGGCAGAATAAAAGTTTGTTAATGCTAATTTGAGTATTTTATATCTTTTGCAAAGACGGCAACAGCTATTCTTACATGAAATTCTCATGATTTATTTGCCAGTAAATCAAATTCCATTACAAATTAAATGCAGTAGCCTCAGCCAGTTTAATCTAGTTTTATAGGTTCAGATGTTCATTTACTCCAAAATAGAGGTGGAGTTACAATGTTACCAGAAGTTATAGAAAGTATTCCTACTATTACCATGTTTCTAATGCATAGTGACAATACACAATACAACCAGTCTCCACCAACAAGTTATCAAGATCTCATATATGTGTACAATATCCAAACAAATTTGCTGACTTGAGGGTATAACCTGTCTCATGTTTGACAAATGCATATAGTATAAAACCAACGAAAACTGGTGTTCTAAGGTTTACTATGATTCTTCAGAATCCTTACAAGATCATTGCTTAATGTTATACTTGATGTATTATCTCCACATAACCTACTTAACTTGTAATTTACTCGGCCAATATCTTCTTATGCAACTCTCTTTATAGATACAATATTATCTTCTTATAAATAGATACTCATTCACTTCCATCCAAATAGGCATGTAATTGGTAGTATCATATTAATATTGTCTCCTAAGACTACATCTTTTTCTTCTTTGAACATTTCTTAAACAAATTGGTCACGCTCTGAAGAATAAATCCTGCTATATATTCTTGTAGGTTGATAAATGAAACAGCTCTTGCTTCCTTCCTGATGCAACGAGGATGACCCAGTTCGCAGGGAAAAAAAGATAGAGACCTTTTACAATAAGCATTTAGATATCAGAAGGTGAGATCTATATCATATTCTCTTTTCGGGGGAACTGAGATCTATATCGACTTCTCAGTGGACACAAAGCTGAAAATGCTTTTCACCTTGATCTTCTAGCAATCAGATGCTTGTCAATAGAGCCATCCCCAATGTCAGTCTTAATACTCTTTGATATCTGCAAGACAAAAGTACCTCAAATGAAGGCAAACAGCTTCCTTGAATACATGCGAGCTATAGGACTTTATCAGAAAACCTACCATTTTCACGCGCAAAGGAGGATTCCATAACACAAAAAGCTTTGAGCCAGATGGGCTTCCATCATTCTGAATCAACTCTATTGTTGGTAGACTCGAGAGCTCCTACATAACCCCAGGGCAACGAGATGAGACTTTTATATGATACAACAAATATTAAATAGTCTGAAAGCAATATCCAGTTCAGTAGATCTAAATTTTGTAGTTGAAAGTAATATGTTGGTAGATATAGTGAGTGAGCTTTGTTTGTAATTCTTAGCCCAGAAATGAAGGATAGATCCATCTATGATCTAACCACCACCCACCCACACTGCTGGCATGTAGAAGAAAATTTTGTGATTGCATTTTGTGAGTGAGTCTAGGAAGGGTTCTTCTAGTTTTAACTCAGCAACTTTTTTGCATATTCCTTAAGGTGGCGAGTTTGTCCCTTTCTTGAGTGTATTCTGGTGGTACCAAATCTCTCTTTCACTATCTCTCACGTCATAATGTAAGCCATATATAACTGTAACTCTGTAAGCAGTACCTAGAGTAGTTAAAGATTATTTATAGTAAAACTATTCATGCTATTGAATACCTTTGAGTGCTCCATGGGATTTCCAGAAGTTGCAGTAGAAAATATAAATGAAGGATTACTGCCATACACTGCATGAAAAATCAATTAAAAGCCAACTTTCCATAGAAGGCACAATCAAATTGAGAAAAAATAAAAAGGTCTCATGGTAGCAGTAGACACCAAGGAAAAAGTACCATGAGAACAAAGTCGGCGAAGTCTCCTCAAAATAAGAGCAGTATGACATCCAAATGCTCCCTTATACGAATGAGCTTCATCAACAATGACAAACCTGAGACATGCAAATGAGATTTGGTGTCAAATTTTTGATTTTAAACGAAAAAAAGATTACTTCCAGGGACACTCAACTGAAGAAAAAGAACAAACCAGGAAATGTTCAAGCACAGTATTAATGTGAAACAAAAATAGGACTAAATGATCAAGAAAATTTACCTAAGATTTGATAAAATTCGACTAAATTGTACATGACATGGCAAGATTGAGACGTGCAACATATCAGGATTAGTGATCAACTGAAAAGCAGAAAAAATTCCAGTACTTGCATAAGAAAAGGTAGGAAATAGACAAACGTAGGGAAGGACCGGAACAGAACTCTCAGCCTATCTAAACATCAAAACTTACTGAATACCAGTCTAGCATTATCACGCAGCCGCTTCCTATCCATCTGAGAAGTGTCCCCATCATATACGCCAATACTAAGGTCAGTGCTAAACTTGTTTGTCATGTTTAATAAAGACCTTAGTTGATCTTGTGCTAAAGCCTGCACTGACAACTCAAACAATGTAAAAGCTGCCGCAAAGGTGCTAACAAGGAGTTGTTAGACTACGGTGGAATGAGGCAATTCTTAGCAGATGCAAAGCCTATCCAGCGAACATAAGCACAGAAAATAAAGGCAGGAAGACTTTTGTGAGACTAGCATTCCCAAAGACTGAATTTTCAACAATTAAGCTTGGAAAGCATAAAGCAAAGAACCTTTGTAGGAAAGAGGTATAGAGCACATGCTGACAAATTTTGGGATAATACTTCCAGAACTGGCACATTGTAGCAAAGAGATTTCCCACTGGATGTCAAGGTAGCTACAACAACATTTTTCCCCGCAAGAGAAGCCTGGATAGACTCAGCCTGCAGATTTATGATGCTTAGGAAGTTTTGTATAAAATTTTTGTTTAAAGGGAAACCATATAAGATAGACCAGGACATTACCTGATGGCTATATAATCTGGTAATTCCAATATTTTTCAATGCCAATATTGTGCTTTCGGAAAGTTCACTTGGAATCTCAACGTAGGTGGCATTGCGGGCAGTGATATTTTCAACATGAACAACCTGCACCAGGAACAGAAATAAAAGTGGACAACTGTGGGTTAGCTCTTACAGCAATCATTGTCAAGACAGTAGCTAAATTGAAGTTATTCACAATTGAAGCACATGTCCGCTTATGTAAGTGAGGTCATTGCTTCATCTTGCTCTGACAGCACAGCAATGGAACGATCTCTTGGAGTAACTCATCAATAAAAAATGAAAATGGAATATATGTAGTTGCCAAGAGCGGGAAAAGAATAATGTAAAAGTTAAAAAATGCAACGAGATAAAGACCTGTCCATCAGATCCAATCCCCTTTCTCAGATGCTCCACCATTTCCAAAGGTGTCATAGGATTTGTATCCTGCATGTCAAAAGCTTATCAAATTTGCAGAACTCTTTCTCGCGTCTTAAACTTAAATCAGTTACAATTTTTTGTCATCTATCAAAAAAAAGACCACAATAACCAAGGGAATCTTGCACTGATGAAAGGCCATTCAAGACACAGCTATTAGCTGTACCACGGAAACAGGCCATTACTAGACACTGGTCTTTCTTTTTATACCCTTCATCTACCCACTTCATTGAAAATGCCCTTTTTCTTGAAATAACTATCACTAAAATATCCGATTGGAATTTTTCATATCAGGAGAAAAAATTTATCACTAGTGTCTTAAAGGAGACAAAAGTAAGAACAAAAGATCAGATACATTCGCTAAGTTCCATCATTTCTGTGCCTATGTTAACAATGAATATTGCCTTCATAAGTTTGATTGACCTCTGAAATACAAAGAGAAAACTATTTGTAGTGCTCATGCAAGCACTTCTAAAGAAGAAGAATTACAACGTAAAAATCAAATGCAGAGAAAGTTGTGAACTGGAGACTCTGACAGCTACAAATGTACATAGATGCAAAGATTGTGGAAAGTTTTGCATAGATGTAGCATGTTATGATGGATTAAGAGAGCATCAAAAAAGCTTTTAGGAAGTAAGTGAATATCATTAAAGGCATCAAGAAGACATAGAAATTATAAAAGAGGTGAAAATGTCAGGTTACAACATTTTAAAAAACAGTTATTGTAAGAGTAAGAACCTGACAAATTCCAAAAATAAGTCAGGGCTATTTATATGGGAACGATTACCCAACTAAACAGGTTAGCTAAACATCTCCCTTTCAGATTACTAATAGGAGTTGAAACACCATCATAACATCTATGGTTTTTTTCAGAGCAAATATACACCAAAAAATACATGCAAGCATCAATTACAAAAGGCATAGTGCACGGTTTTAAGACTTACACAACATTTTGCTTCAAAGGAATGAGAACCTGCTCGTTTCATGTCAATGCTTGTTGCACCAATACCACCTTGCTTCACAAAAGTAATGAAATCTTCTAGGGAAATTTTGGAAAAATCATTTCCATTTTGGCGCTGCATTACATCATTATTAATTTAAATCACATAATAAATGTCACAATGAGTCAGTCAATATCAATCAACTCCATTTATGTGAAACACCAGAAGGTTCCAAAACCAAATAAAAAAGAAGGGCTAAAACAGTCAAACTACAAAGGACCTCACAACATTGAACAATCAAAATGAACAGTGGAAATAAGAGAATCAACAACTTAATAGAATAGAATCACAAATACACACTTGCTTGAGTGCAGCTTGTCTAACAATAAACACTTGCTAGAGCCCAAGCACTTTTTTTTTTGAGAAGGGCTAGAGCCCAAGCACTTTAACGCGGGATAACCTAACCTCTGCTTGTCGGACAGACATGCTCCCTGGTTTATTAGTCGAGATGCTAGACACCACTGATATAATTATATTAGTTTCTTTTTAAGGAAAAAAAAAAAAGGGGGGGGGGGGGGCTAAGGGTTGCAGCATTATAAAGTTCATCTGCCTTTACAGTCGATAACACTAAGCTAAACCCAGAGCTTCAGAAAACTACCCACCAAGTACTCAAGTAATTTCCAATAGGAAGAATATTGAAGTCACAAGTGCCAACCAATTTTACTTGCTAGATACTATAGTTCTTCAGAAGTTCCTTTATTTGAACGGTAACTGCAGCTTAATACACTAGTGAAGGACTTAAGCATAGACATAAACTAAATGAAGTTAAGCCAAAAATCGGCTGAAGTAGATATTTACATACAGTAAGAAAGAATGGTATGAAAACCCCATCTTTTAAATTGGTCATGAAGCTATCATAAGACAAGAGTCCTGTAGTCTGAACTGCCAAGTTAAATATGCCAACACATCCATAAACAGGAATATGTAGTTGGACTTGCAAGATTAAAAGTCAACACAGCATAAAACATACATGTCATAACAACACATAGGCATAAAGAAAAAAGTTTCATGACTGTGATTCTGCATCTTAAGTGCGTGAAATTTCCAAACATTTGGTTACTGCACAACACCTAAGTCAATTTTAAAATTTTAAAAATTGAGAGTGCCAAGACATGTTCATTGGATTAATAAGCAAATCAATCAAGGTGAGAAGTGGCATACCTTTAATAACTTGATTAACTTCAAAAGATTTGTTCGGAATGCATGCTCCCTTTTCTTCATTGAGCAGAGAATATTTAATAAGGCTACACCTTTTTTAGCTACTCTCATAGAAGGAGAAAAACAGATATTCAGCGCTGAAGCAGTCATTTTCTTATATCAAAGAGGTAAATCTGAACTAAACATACTTGCACTCTGGCCTCCCTTTGTTGTTAAGTTTCTGAAAATGACAATACCATCCTTGAAATTTCTAACCACAGTATCATCATCAACAATGTGGACCACCTAAAAGAAAATAAGGCATAAGTGCTTGAAGAAAAAAGTTCATAGTGCTGATAAGTGATCTAGCCAGATCCAGACCTAACGTTGAATTACATAGTGAGAAGGAGGGGGGGCAAAGCCATTTCTAACTGATATGTCAACATATTAAGCAAATTTAGAAGCGAAAGAACATAACTTCAAAAAATTGTGGGGTCAACGAACACACCTCTCGAAATCCATCTGCTTATGATGATACATAAAAAGAACTGAATGGGATAAATCATTAGAAGTATAATCGAAATTAAAAGAATGTAAAAGCTTGTAAATTCCTATATGGGATACTGAGTTCAAATCGTATATTCACTTAAACAAAATATGCAAGTAAGGTAAGTGAGATATATTTTGGCACTACTCCTATACTCCGGAAAGAGAAACCCCTACTCTGGAAAGAGTAATCAAAACTCTGTAGGTCAGCAGACTATGGTGGTCCTCTTTATAAATTCATAACTTCAACTTGAGAAACTGTTCAGATTTAATTATTACAGTACTTCCTTTCCAGCCTATAAACTACCTGTGATATACTTGTAATCATCCGGAGGCACTTCTGCAAGGCCCTCCAACAATTATCCATTGTCAAAAATGAATGACTGAGGGCATGGCTCAAAAGTCAAACTTTAGAGTTATAGTTATAAAATATTTCTTTTTGAATTTTCCAATTTTTTTCAAGTTCAGACTGTGACAAGAGTATGTCAAACTAACGGATAGAAATATTGAAATATATCAACATAGGGGATAAAACTGCTAAACAAGCCAGAGGTCCAACAAAGTACCTTAGGACAAAGTAGGGAAAGTTGCTCGATGTTTGTGACACCAGCCTCAAATCCAAATAGACACAGACGATCAAGTGCTCCCTTAAGACTGGAATAGGTAACTTGTCCCTGCTGAAGTTGTAGGGAAGCTGAATAGATATTTAAAAAAGAAAATATTTTGCTTATACTCCTCAACCACGTCGGACACCCGCACGAATCACTACCACTCAAACACGGATCAGATGTGTTGTACTTTCCGCTGACTTCCTCAAACATGCAGCTGCCTGATTTTGGGTCGGTAAAACAATTTATAGACGCTAAAACCTGAACAAATATCTTAGCTTTCTCATCATCCATGTCATTGGAAGATGATTTAAGTATGCTAAGGACTAGCTCATTTGCATGTCCTTCGATCTTGTCATCCGTGTTGTTTCTCTTGCGCTTAACCTGTGAAGAACAATTCAACGGAACACTGCAATTGTGTCCATCTGAATCTCTAGAACGTGTTTCATCCAAAATAACTTTGGTCTGATGGTCATTCCTAGATATGCTCCTCAAGTAAGACAAGTCTTGCATCATGTCAGACCATGCTGCCTCAGTTTGGGGATCAGCTGGGATAGATGAGCTTGCAGGTGTCTCGTCTTTCTTGTCTTGTTGCCTGTCTTTCTTTGTATAGGGAACAAGTACCAGAAATTCCCCACTGCCAACTGAATAGTCACTTACCTTACTCTCCAAACCCAATTTGACACCCTGATTAAAAAAGAATACCACAAATGATGAATATGAAAAAATAAATAAAAATCGCTTTCTGCTAGGAAATAGAAATAGTTACAAAGTCCATAAGATACAAAGAGACCCTCATATCCACCCACAGAAAAACAAAGTCAGAAATCCCACTTTGTGTAACGAACGATTTGGTGTGATCACATCGTTACAGTATATATTCCTCATTTAGTCTTACTTATTATTTATAATAATCATATTTTATCCTTTAACCCTACCTTTCTATGTAGCTTTACCCCGTACTTTACTTTTCTCGTAAGTTTATCCTTCGAAAGATTGATGTGTCACACTATGTAACTAAGGAAAATCATATAATCTATCCAAATATCGTATTCATTAAAACAATACAATACATTATGAAACGATATGTAACAACCATCCAAACAAAGTGTAGAATACAATGAGCACTGAGACCCTGATATCCACCCACGCAAAAAAAGAGAGAATGTTCCAAAAAAGAGTGTATGCAGGGAGAGGGTTTGTTAACCTTAACTAACCAGAACACAAACAACAACAACAACAACAACAACAACAGCAACAACTTATACCCAGTGTAAGTATCAAGAACACAAAAATTACCAAATACGAAAAATCTGTACATCATCAAACAGCAACACAAGATTCGAAACAACAAGAATGTAAAAATAGTATTTTGGGAAGAAGGAATTTGCCTTGAAAAAGAGATGGAAATTAGGGGAAATAGAAGCGGGAGGGAAAGCTTGCTTGAGTAATAGCTTGAGTTGTTGAATTGTTTCGTTGGGCGAAATGGGAACAGTTATGGATTCACCACTTAGGCTACGCACTTCCATAAATACTGAGAGGGAATGCCGTTATGGCTGTTGAAATGAAGAAATAGATTCTTCCAATTGGTTTTGAAGCAAAACCTAATATTGGCGGGGAATGGCTGCTCACGTGCGAGCCCCGGCCCATGCAAGTGATCTCTTCCTCTAATATTATCAAAATTTAAATATATAAAATAACAAGGAAAATTTATTTTAAAAATATTTATAATAATACAATTTTAATACGTAAATAATTCACTTTTAATCATTGTTCCCTTTCTATTCACACCCAAGGACACGGGCTCAATATTATAAAAATTTTCTATTTGAGTATTTTTTTTATATATAAAATATATGTAGTAAAAGTGAATTATATAAAATATATGTAATAAAAGTGAATTATGCATGTATTAAAATTACTAACATAATGTACGTGTGCCTTACATCAATCAATAAAACTACACAAAGTTTTTCGGACAAAACTAAACATTTCGAAACAACACGTGCAATTTATACAAAATCTGCGTCACCTTCAACTTGTTGTCGAGCTAGATATCTTTCACTTCTTTCTTTCTATTAAGCAAGAATAAGGAGGAAGATATCAAGATTGTGAAATATGAAAATGTATGGGGAATAGGAATTACAAGAGTTTAATTGTAAGTTGAAATAGTAATTAATCCGAGCCCTTTACTGATAATCTTTGGACCTGCATCTTCCGCATGCTTTTTGCGTGCCTCAAGAGCAACATTTACTTTCGCCAACACGCATTTTAGTTTTTCAAAAGTTTTCACAAGACAATGAACAAACACTTGTGAGGTGGTTTTTCTATTTTTGATCTCTTACCATATAAGGTAGGACTTATCATTATTGACCAACTCTATCATGCACATAATTTGACATGTCAAGAAAGTTTTCAGACTGAAATTTTTTTTATAAGTCAAATAAATATGAATCAATCGACACAGAAATCACTTAATATATATTAGAAAGATATAGAAAAAAAAAATTATCAATACCTCTAAAGTAACATGTAAGTAGTTAGTACATTAGAATAAACAAAGATTTAGGATACCACTACCTTCTTTCTTGGTTTCACAAGTCTCGAAGCAACTTCAACAGCTTTATTAACAATTGCAATGACATCAACAGCTCTACCAGTAATTTTTCATGAAGAACATGTGTATGTCAAACTATTGTAATAAATCCATCAATGTGACATCTGCATCAAATAAGAACAACATGTACAAATTTTTATCTCATGTCAAAAATAAAAAAGGTTCAAGCAAGTCATTCAAATGCATAAATTATGACAAAAAAGATAAATATTATAAAATTTGAAAGGCACTAACTTGTAATCCAATGGATGTGTTTGCCTTTGGTTTCGTCTCCTGTTTTAAAGCTCCATTTTTTTTTTGGAATCAAGAATAATGACAATAACAATTCTCACTTTCATCTATTAAAGGAGTTGAATGTCTGTCTTCGTCAAACATAGTAGAGAAATAGATATTGAACACGTATAGATACAAAAATATTAACGATCCTAGCACAAACGGAGGACCTTTAATCGTACTTCCTGTTCACAAAGAAAATATATACAATCAATTAAATATGATACACAACTACATAAGCAAAATACAAAATGGATGTAAGGAAGAAAAAAAAGCCCTAAGTTTCTAGTAAAGTTTAATCAATCTGTTAGTTAAATAAAATTGAAAAATATTTTTTTATCTATAAAGGTAAAATTCTAATTGAATTAGAAGTATAATTATAATTTTTTACCTAAATTATGCAACTAAATCTAAAAAAAATTATAAATTTAAATTAAGTGCAAAATTATTTCACCCAAAATTTAAAGGACATATGATTTCTTTTTCAACACATATTCTTAACAATGTCAAAATTATAGACAAACAAAAAACAATGGCTTTAACAAAGATTTTTTTAACAATGCCAAAAATCTAAACAAACAAAAACAACCCCTTTTCAAACCAAAAATAAATAGCAAAAATACCAAAAGGAAAAAATAAAATTGGAGAAGTGTCCTATTCAAATACCAAAAAAGAAAAAAAAAACTAGTCTTTTTTTAATATTTCTTTCACATATTTTAGGAGTATTTTTAATTATAGAATTAATTCATCTAATACCTCGTACCATATAGTTTTTTCTACCTTATATTTTAAGACTCTTATTTTATTATTAATCAAAAATAAATTGAAAAAATGAAAAATGATGATTTTATCTATTATGGAGACTTTTAATTAAGGGTAAAAGTTCAAATCACGTTTCTAAGGGTCTTCACACTTTTAATATATTATAGATTATAGATATAGATATAGATTATATATATAAATAGATTATAGATATAGATGTAGCTATAAATGATAAATATTTTCTAAATATGATATATTTAAAAAAGTTTTTAAAAAAATGGTCAGAAGGACTTCACAATGGATTCAAAATACTTTTAAAAAAAATTATATATATATGTGTGTGTATAAAGTTCGAGGAACCTTGGGTAAATGCACTTTGTAGTAGTATTCACACTTTTAATATATTATAGATATAGATAGATTATAGATGTAGTTATAAATGATAAATATTTTTTAAATATGATATATTTAGAAAAGTTTCTAAAAAAAATGGTCAGAAGGGTTTCACAATGGATTCAAAATATTTTAAAAAAAAATTATATATTTATATCTATAATCTATATCTATAATCTATAATATATTGAAAGTGTGAAGACCTTTAGAAAAGTAATTCGAACTTTTTGCCCTTTATTAAAAGACTTTACTTTAAACAAAATCGTCTTTTCACTTATTTTTATAATAATTATGATATTATTATATTTACAATATTAAATATTGAGGATACTAAATATATTTAAAAAATAAGTAGGGTTTTTAGTTGATATATGAAAAGATTATATGAAATTCAACTTTTAGTTCGTATATGGAAAATTATAGGAATTCTATTAGTAACCAATTAGGACAATGGCACGACTCTTTTTGCTATATATATGGGGTTAATAACATGCAATTGATTTAGCTAGGCATTGTTCTTCTTATCACATTTTTTGTTTTTGTTTTTGTTTTATTGTTTATTTAATATTGATTATTTTACTTTGTAGTGTGTATTTTTTTTTAATGTTTGAAGATCTAACTTTCTATGTATGCATTATCTTTTCTGATGTATGTGAAGATCTAACATTTTTATGTATATGTTATTTTTTTCCAATCGAAAAATTCTGATCGAAAAAATTGAACAAACAAGCATGTTATATTACCTCTTTCTCTTTTTTTTAACGTCTATTTAAATAAAAAATTTACCCAAGTCTAAGTAAAAATTAAAGGTGCAGACGGTGTTTTAATCAAATTTTAAATATGTATTCTAAACCTTAAAATACAAATTAAAGACCGTATATATTTTTAGAATGTCTGTTTGTAATGATTCTTTTTACAGAATAATGAGTTACAAGTTGAACAGACCAAATTAATATTAACGCAATATGTATAAAAGTATCTCTAATTAATATCAGTTGAAATAATTTTGTAGTTGGCATTATTTTATATTTTATCTTATTATATATTTATATGAGAAGAATATCGTGATACTAATTATATTAAGTTTGCCTTTATATATATCTTAGAAAAATGATTCGAACTTTTTTGTCTTTCATCAAAACATTCTACAATAGATAAAATCTTCTTTTCATTTTTTAATAAATTACAGTCACCAACAAATATTTAATTATTTACCTAAAATTTAGAACTTTTTACCATACCTTTAACGTGTAAAATTCCTTTCTTCTAAAGTCTTTTTTCTTGAAGGACAAACTTTCACAATTTTTTTGATGGCTAAAAATGATTATCGTATGTCTGAGTTAGAATACTTTGGGGTTTTCGGATTCATTATAGCTTTAGAGTTTTCTTGGATCAATAGATTCTTTATTGAGGTTAGGTTTTGGTTTAGGTTTAATCGCAAATATGCTTGTGATTTGAGGTAAGTTTTCTAAAATTTTGGTATGATTTTTATATTTATAAAAATAAATTGTCATATATTTGATAGACAGACGATTGCTAATTAAGAAGTTTTCTTTTGCGATATAAGTATGTTCTTGAAGTTTAAAATAATAAATTATCATGTATTCTTGATAGATTATCGCTAATCGAGAAGTTTTTTCTATAATGTTATTTGTAATAATGCATTAATATAATAGATATAGATATATCTTTAAAAGATTAAGTTCATACTTTAATAGCAAAATGTGATTTAAATAATGGATCTGCTAGAGAATTATTTTCATAAACCTATTAATTCACACAAGTATGCATGAGAACTTGCAAACCCATCATCATATATGTGTCAAAGTAGAAGTGGTCTAAATGATAGGGTGCGATAGCCACTTTTTGATTGCTGAATTTTTCTTTATTTTATGATAGTTTAGAATGTGTTTTGATAGGTGTTTGCCAATAAAAGCCAAAAAAATGAAGTTGAGGTTTAAGTTAAAATTGAAGTTGGAGTTAAAGTGTGTATATATATATCTTCTTTGTTTTCATTCAAAAATCATTCTTTAGGGTCAAAATTTTCGTTCAGACAAGAATTAGTTGGATCAAAATCGAAGCTTTATGATTACATGTCAATAAAAGATAAATACACAAATATATGCACCATTCAATATATATGTACTACTTTAAGTAAAACATTGTAATGCCCCGGGATCCCATCTCGAGAGGTCACACGGTGCTTATGACCCCGAAGGACCACAAGATAACCCTTTACTGATACCTGTACCTATACACTGCATAATATCAGAAATAAATGCAGAAACTAGCCATAAGGTTCAACACGTCTATGAATATTCATAATACAGAAAATTGAATACTAATACGTCCGTCTGAAAAGCCTCTAAACTGTCTGAACTGCAGAGTTGAAGGGACAGGTCCCCAACTAACTCCCTCAATTGAAAATAAACAAAGTTTGAAGTAATAATAGTAAACTGAGATTCGTCCTCGAAAGAAGAGGACTCACTGCTACTGCTGCTGATTGGGACTGAACTACTAAGGATACTCTGGATCCTGTGCCTCTGAACCTATGGTGTCAAATAAAACAACATAGCACAAATGCATTCAAGATCTTTAATTAAGAGTGATAAATGTTAAATGGTAAATACATGAAAATAATACAAATAATAAACATTAAAAAAATAAAAAATTTAATTAAAATATATTTTTCTCAAAAGTTATTATAGCTTGTAATTATTTCTTAAGTCTAGTAATTAATAAAAAGTTATGCTATAACTTGTAATTAACAATCTAAAAAGTATATTTGGGATAATTTTCACTTTCATCTTCTTCTCCACGCTTTTCTCAATTCCAACCATATAATGGATTTCACATAGAAATTAAAAAAAAAAAACAAAATTCAACCAATTTCACCCCAATTTCCAATCTCAGATACCAAAATTTAAATCTTCACCAAATCCAACAAAAATTAACAGAACAAACAAAAAAAAAATCAGAAAAACTCATCACTAAAATCTACAAATACGCATATTTTTTAGCGAAAAATATGTGATAACATTGAAATGTTCCTTCAAGAATTTGCTACTATAGAAGATTATACACTCTCTGGTTTTCCAATTTGGTCTACTTGGTTGATTACCAATTCAACTGGTGCAGTTTTCCCACTCTACACCTTGGAAGAAACTACTCAACTTTCTCTTCATCCTTTCTGCGATCACTGTAAATTCACTGGTAAAGCAAAATGAACACTCAATTTTTGTGGTACTTTTGTTTGTTTATTGTTATGGAGTATTTTTTTTTTGTTGTTGTTGTTGAAGGATGGGGGCACCATTATGTGTCGAAAAGAAGGTACCATTTGATAATACCAACAAATGAGAACTGAAAAAAGCCACTGGGAAGTGATTCATTTGAAATTGACAATCATGTCTTGCATGGTTTGATTCATTGTAATGTTTATGGTCATTTGCTTTTCATTAATGGCGTTAATGAGGATTCAAATTTTGTATATGCTTGCATAAATTTTCACAAAATTTTAGGCTAAGTTAACAAATTCACAAATAATGAATTACTGGATATGCTTGCACAAATTTTCTCTATAAAAGGTGTATTTATATGGTATATATACTGTATCAACGTGGTATAAAAATGTATTAATCTAGTATAAAGGTGTATCAATGTGGTATCAAAGTGTATCATTGTAGTATAAAAATGTATCAATGTGGTATAAAAGAGTATCAATTAAGTATACGGACTGCATGCATTTGCATAGAATTTTCTTTCTTTTTTAAAAAGTATATTAATATAGTATAAAAGTGTATCAATTTGTTATAAAAATATATCAATTGAGTATAGAGACTGCATGTGTCCAATTGGGCCAAATGGCTAAAAAGGAAAATTAATTTAACCGACTGGCTACAGCATGTCCACCTTTTCACATGTGGTCCACTTTTGTTTTAAAATGACCGTGACATTTCCTTTTCTCTTTTTAATTTAAATTAAATAGTATTTTGACTCACGAGCCGGTTCAATCTATCCTTAGTTAAGCCTTAAAGACAGTGGGCTGAGCTGATAAACCCTAATTTTAAATGGGTTTAAAAATCTCAATCCAACCTTTATAGCAGGTTGAATTGAATCGGCCTCAAGGGTCAAGCCCATTTTGACGACTTTAAGAAGAGATGTTAACGTAATCGATTGATACTAGAGTGGGTGTAGGGGGCCGCCAATCAAACAGCGTGTATACTTTTTCCTAAAAAAAATAAAATAAAAGAAATTGGAGGCAGGGGAAGGGGGTTGAAGGGGGTTGGGGAGGAAATTATAATGTGGGAAAGTGAAAGTTGAGTTAACTAACAACTAAAATTTTCCTCAACAGTGTGTATACGTGCAACGCGAAAAACAATTGGTCATTTGCGTGTGGTGTTTCCCTCCAATTAAAAGGAGAACACATTAGGTAGGGTGTAGGCCGAGTGGGACAATTCAGCGTGGGTGGGGTGGGGAAAGGTAAGTATGGGTTGGGCAATAGCGTTACACGGTGGAGCAGGTGACATACCAAAGGATCTGCCGCCAGAGCTTCGTGAGCCGAGAGAAGCATGTCTCCGCTATTGCTTAAAGATGGGCATCGATGCTCTCAAAGCACAAAAATCCCCTTTGGACGTTGTTGAACTCGTGGTATACATATATATATATATATATATATTTTCCCAATCATTCTACTTATGCGTCTCACTCTATCTAACGATTCAATTTGTTTCTTACTCTGTTTAGAGATGTATGTCTCTTGTTATATTCTTCCTACTCAATTATGAGTCTATATAACTACGAAGAATCGCATACATAATACATAGGATCTTTTTGGAAAGTCACCTGGTAATCGAAATTGGCGTAATTACCAATCTGGTTATATATATGTTTTATTTATTGATTGCTGATTTTGATGATGGAAGCAATGCCCCTAAATTGGAAGGCCAATCATCAAAGTTCAAAACAACCCAAAGGGTATCTCTTTTATTTGTCATTGTGTATTTCTGTTGAGACTCGTGATTTTAGTCCAAAGTTTTCACTTGCATTTTTATCTTATTTGGTTTTCCCATTGCTATGTATACTAATTGGTATGTACATGGATTTCATTATTGCTTAAATAGTTCGTAAATAAGTATGTTGCATGAATTAAGTATAACACTTGGTCTCCTTCTTCATTTTGCTATGATTTAAAAATATAATTGTATGAACTATGACTATTTGCTTAGACAAAGAAGAAACAGACACATCAGTGTTCTTACACCAATGTTGATCTATTTGACAAAGCAAGGAGCGCCTGACAATCACTATTCAGTTACAATTGTTTAAGGGCTCATCATTTGGTTATCTGCTTGACTTGCTTTCAATTAAGGTTCAACCACATCTCATCCATACCTAAATGTATGCGGAGATTGACGATGATGGGGACAGCATGTTCATCGTCAATTTGAACAACAGTGAGCTACATTTTGGCCTTAGGGACTTTGCTGTCATCCTTCGATTGCACTATCGAAGGATGAACCTTGGATCAACACTCGTAGATCCAGATCTGCAAAGCTAGTGGAAAACCCCGTATGTAACGTAGGTGGGAATCGCCCTTCAACTGGTGAGAAATGGATTTTCTCAACTTGCTGAAACACAGTTTCCCCCATGGGTAATTCACGTATCACCACTCTCGACTAGATCAAAGTGCAGATTTTGTATGACTGGTTTATTGGGGCAAACGAGAGCAAGAATGTGTTGATGAAGTAAAACATGGTGCTGTGAAAACATTTCATCGTGTCACCAAATTTTTTTCCTTAAATTACCCATATAAATTCCAACTTGTTTACTTGGCTTTTCCCACTCAAGTAGAGGTCAAGTAACTAGATGGGACTAACGAGATCCGATACAAAATCACTTTCATCACTACATTTCAAACCAGTGATGACTGCAAAGTCCCTAAGGACAAAATGAAACTCACTACTGTTCAAATTGACAATGAACATATCATCCCGATCATTGTTGGTTTCCACATACATTAAGCTGCAGATGAACTGTGGCTGAACCTTAATTGGAGGCAAGTCAAGCAGAAAACCGAATGGTGAGCCCTTAAACAATTGTAACTGATTAGTGATTGTTAGACGTTTCCTTATTTGGTCAAATACATCAACATTGGTGTAAGAACACTAATGTGTCTGTTTGGATAAACAAAATTGTTAAAGTTGATACAATAATATTTAAATCACAGCTAAATGAAGAAGTTCTATACTTAATACATATAACATATTTGTTTGTAAACTATTTAAGCAATAATGAAATCGTTGTTCATACCTATTAATATACATACTAATAGAACAAACAAATATGATAAAATGCAAGTGAAATCTTTCGATGTAAAATCACCAGACATACACATTGACAAATAAATGAGATACCTTCTTGGTTGTTTTGGACTTTGATGATTGACCTTTCGATTTAGGGACATCACTTTCATCTTCAAAATCAGATTCCTAAAAATAAGTCTAAATCAACACGTCCGAAAAATATGCTAAACAATTGTTTTTTTACTTGAATTGTAATGTTATGTTTTGTAAATAAAAAATAGTAGATTATATTTCTTGTAATTTAAGGTCTTAAATACATTATGTATGTGACTTTCGTTTTTTAATTATAATCCCATGGATTATTAGAGGAAATGGTATGCTTTTGATCATTTTCCATCTTTCTCGGCGTTCTCTTCTTGTTTGGAAGCATGCTTCTGATCTTTGTTTCTTGTTTTATTTTTTTATGTTAGGATGGGACCAAATATCTCGTACTTGACTATGTTAGTATGAATAGTTTTTTTTCTGATTTATGAAAGAATTGACTAATGGATTGGATTCATGAAGATGGCTTGTGATGTCGTGGATCTTGATATCAACTGTAAAAGTAACTGCACATTGGTGTTGCTGATGTAAAGCTCTTTTAACATTAAAAGATTATAGAATAATAATCTCTAATTGATCCTCTAAAGATTTCAAAAAATCTGACTAAAAACTGAAAATTCCTAATTGTTCCAAGTACTGAGACATGAGTTTGGTTGTGATGCTGAGCATCTGAGATTGACTTGGAGTTTTCACCTCTTTAACATTAAAGATGACTCCGTTGACTGCCGCCTCTCACTAGCATGCAGGATAATACTGTTATTCTTTTGTTTGGAAGTGTTGAAAAGTGCTCCTACTCCCTGCTTTGGTTTCTCTTACGAATACTAACTCTTCACTAATTTAATTCGCGCAAGTTTAAGTGTCGTTCCGTATCTGTGATAGGAATGCTCCTGAGAAACTTGTAATACTTGGGTCCTCCGGGAGCCTTGAAGCTTCTGGTTCTGTATAATAAGTCACTTTTTATTGATGTTATGATAGATTTCAACTGTCTTGGATCAAACAGGTGCGGGAACTAGAAAACAACCCATACTTCAATGCTGGTAGAGGTTCTGTCCTAACCAGCAATGGTATAGTAGAGATGGAAGCATGTATCATGGATGGGATTACGAAAAACTGTGGAGCTGTTTCTGGCCTAACCACTGTTGTCAATGCTATATCTCTGGCTAGGCTGGTCATGGAAAAAACTCCACATATATATCTTGCATTTGAGGGAGCGGAAGCATTTGCTAGAGAGCAGGTTTGTAAAACTTTCTAAAGTCCTCTTATGGACATTCCAGAGAAACTGAGACAGAATCCAGTGGCATACTTGATTCTGATTCTGTCAGCTTTTTTGCTTTATATGGCTTAGTTGTGAGTTTGCATAATTGGCTTTTGGGAATTAATTCTAGTTGACGTTATAGGTTTATGAATGATATCTTGTAGCAGGATGATGCACAAATTCTTTCTGTTAATACTGTTCAATTCCAGCTCCGATGATGTTTTTTGGACTTCAAGTAGCTACCAGTTTCTTTATGTTTATCTGGTTCATTAACGTGACTAGTTCATTTGACAGTTCCTATTGATGCTCTTTCTCTGATTATAACCCCATAGTTTTGATGTTGTGTTACATTCATTTTTTAACCCTCTTTTACATTGAATCTCTTTGATGAGCTGTGGATGGTTCTGTTGTCAAGGGGGTTGAAACCATAGACTCAAGCCATTTTGTTACGCCACGAAATATCGAAAGACTAAAGCAAGCAAAAGAAGCAAACAAAGTCCAGGTATGCAACCCTATCTCTTCATCGTTACATCTTTGCTGCAAGTAGCATATTTATTTTTTGGCATTGACATTGATGGAAGTCCATTGTTTTCTTATACGTATTTGTTTTTATGTAACCTTTTGATTGAGAATTTTTAAGAGCTTTGGTGTTCATTTTAGGAAAGCATCAACCAAAATATTATGCATCTATCTGTGGTCATCCTCTTGTGGCCTAAGTGAGTTTGATTATGGTGTCAGCCTCAACAGATTAAATGTAGTTATGTGGCTATGCTTTTAACAGTGCTTTCTTGTCTTGTTATATTCCCTTCTTGGCAACTCAGTCTTGTGATTATTGTACTTAATTTTTCTGTTATCCTAACACCGAGAAGCTTTCTGCTCCATGTTATCGGTTAATATTGCTGCTACCAAATTTCAGGTAGACTATAATACACGACCTATACCTAAAGATGACAAACCACCAGCTCCTAGTGGGGATAGCCAGCTAGGGACGGTTGGATGTGTAGCTGTTGACAGCTATGGGCATTTAGCTACTGCTACTTCTACTGGAGGACTAGTAAACAAGATGGTTGGAAGGATAGGAGATACTCCCATTATTGGTGCAGGTACATATGCGAACAAACTATGTGCAGTCTCTGCTACAGGCCAAGGTGAAGCTATTATCCGTGCAACTGTAGCAAGAGATGTGGCTGCCCTAATGGAGTATAAAGGACTTTCTCTCAAGGAGGCAGCAGACTACGTTATAGAGGAATCTGCTCCAAGAGGAACCACTGGCCTGATTGCTGTATCTGCCACCGGGGAAGTTACCATGCCATTTAATACAACCGGAATGTTTAGAGCTTGTGCAACTGAAGATGGTCACTCAGAATTAGCAATTTGGTAACTGTTCATTAGAATAGTTTAGTCCTTGTATAATTCTAGCTATTGCAAATCATTTAGAATTTGACATGGGAATTGTGTTTCATTTGATTTGGGTGTTGCTGTGCTGAGCTCAGTAGTCATGACAGCTATCCAAGGATTCACCCTATAATAAAGTGACTTCAAATGAAATATTTTTTTAATTCCACGTACGCACACCAATTTAATGATGCATTCATTACATGTATTAAATTTTTACAAAGGTGCATTTTTCATTTGTAGTAGAATATTTTTTTCTCAAGAGTGTCTAGTTGATATTTTCTGTCAAGGGTCACTCTTTTTGCAGGAATCATAGACTTCAAACAAATAAAAATGAAAAAGAAAAATATACTATTAGAAAATCCCTAAATTTCGATGGGATTCGTCTATTTGATAAAAGATTTTAATTCGATGAAAATCTGCTCAAAATGTTACCAACGAGCCAAATTCCTACTGATTTTGCTGGAAATTAAGGATTTACCAATAGTGAAAATTATATATATATATATATATTTATGGATCACTTTGAAGAAAATAACAAAATAAAAACAAGTAGACTGAGTAATCGCATTCTATGTTTCCGTATTGATAGTCCACTGTTTTAGATATTTACCAAAATGATATTAATAACACTATTATATATTATTCGGATATTAATTATTAAAATAAATTTCAATATCATTGTATTTTTTCAACATTTTGCCTTAATCTATATATTAATATAAAGGAGGAATACAACCCTGCTGATGTGGCATGCTTAGATGATCAGGAGTAGATTTATCTTTTTTCTCCAATTTTTGGAATTTTCTCTTTTTTCTCTTCTATTTATCTCATTTCATTAATTAATAATTGGGTAATTAATGATAACTAATTATACAGCTAAATCAGAGAAAACAAAAAACCTAGGTTTCATCTTCATAGTTGAAATTCATCAATTTTTCTGAAAACGTTTCTTATTCATTCATCAGGGCAAGTAATTCAAATCCTTATCTCATCTCTCTTTTCCATGGAAAGTCTGATTTCTTTCTCTTTTCATTCATGTATTTTTTTTCTTATGTGCAAACAACTCCAAATCCAGCACGGTAAGCATCCAAATTTCAACGCATATAATCTGAATTGAAGTTCAGTTAGATGATATTCAATTTTTTTTTTTTTTTTTTTTTTTTAAAAAATCCAGTTGGTAACTAAAGGGGAAAAGCCATCCTGAAACAATATGATATTTTTTTATGGGAAAACGATTTTGAACTGTGTTCCCATTACATGTCGCCATTAAAATTTCAAGCTTTTGGTCATTCCTTTTTACTTTCTTGCAGATTCGATCGCAAAGTGCGGAGAAGAATCTTACCCGTAACTGGAGTAAAGGATCAACCACTATTATCGGTACTTGATAATGCCTTCTTTCTCCTTTTTTTTCTTTCAAGTTAATTTTTTTGGGTCAACAACTAAGTACTTCTGCTAAATTATTGTGCATACTTTTGTTTAGTAATCAATGTAGAATTGGTGTATATTATACTAATCGATTATCTTAGTTACTATCATCAGACTTCGTTATGCTTTTATATCCATTGTTGTTTTTCCTGAATTGTTTTGATTTATTTTTTCTTGAACAAAGGGTCTATCAAAAACAACCTCTATGCCTATGAGGTAGTGGTAAGCTCTGCGTACACTAAACCCTACTCAAACCCCACTATATGGGACTATACTAGGTATGTTATTGTTGTGTTGTCCATTGATTTATTACTCTCAAATAGGTTTTCATATCTAACCTTTTCTGCATATATAATGGTACTGAGACAAGCAGTTTGTTGTTCGTTAGTTGTATTTGTTTGTTAAACTTCTTGCTTGATTCAAGGTTGCACTTTTGACATCTGTAAGTATTTCTTTGTATCAAATAATTATATTCGAATTGATGTACTTGCAGAAAACTATCTATTAGTAATGTTTGAGGTGTACCTAGATCCTCCATCAACTGTAGGAGATTGCAATGGTGAAACTTCAATATTTGCTCTTGTCGTATTATAGAGATGCTTGATCCATATGCTCATATCTTTCAGCCAACAGTGGGGAAAAACATAGAGGACATACATTTGGTATGAAAAAAAAGGCTATAGAAGTAAGAAATAATTTAGTCAGGACACGGATAAGTACATTGTGCCTAAACAATTATAGCAAGCAGTATTATTCAACATGTTTTCCTCTTCAAACTTCCAGAACATAAAACTTCATTTACAAACTGGAAAGTTCTGCTGGAAGAAACCAACCCAATTACTACATTGTATTACTTCTCCTATACATACCATCCTAAAATAAACTACTCCCTTTTATAAATTTATTCACTAAACATATTTCTCTGTTCAGAATCCCTTTGCTCCGTTCCATGTTACAGGGGCTATTGTCTGGATTGGACTATTAACTTCTCTCTTATCCAGCTCCTTCGTATTCTGATTTAGTTTTTTTTCTTTTTAGATAGAATTTCGGGTTTAGTTAATCTCTAAGGATTGTAGTGATAGGGATTTGGGCAACTCAAACTTTCCAATGGCCATGCAGAAATTTCACAATCCTTATTATGATCATCATGACTATTAAAATCTCATGTGCAGGTGCTCATGGTGTATCTAGGGTGGGAGTAACGGTCAACAATTGCTGGAAAAGATAAAAAACATAGTCTAAAAACGCACCTGATGCTTATGACCAAAAGAAATTGAATCAAGATATCGACTGGCTTGCTCACTTATCAGATCTCTCCTTCCTTACGAGCTATGTAGTTCACGATATTGGTGTCGATCAAGGGTTGGACAATCAGTAACTTTATAAGAATATTGTTTTTTTAAACAGGAAAAATGATTTTGGATTGTGTTTCCATTACATGCCACCATTAAAATTTCAAGCCTTGTGGTCATTTTCTTTTACTTTCTTGCAGATTCGATGCTAAAGTGCGGAGAAGAATCTTACCTGCAGCCGGAGTAAAAGATCAACCATTATTATCGGTACTTGCTAATGCGTTCTTTCTCCTTTTTTTCTTCTAAGTTAATTTTTCTGCGTCAACAACTAAGTACTCCTATTAAACTATTTGACTACTTTTGTTTAGTAATCAATGTAGAATTAGTTTATATTATACTGATCGATTATCTTAATTACTATTCATCAGACTTTGTTATACTTTCACATCCATTGCTTCATTTCCTAGATTGTTTGATTTATTTTTTCTTGAGGTAAGAGTTTTTTTTTTTTTTACTTGCACCGGGTGTTCGAGACTCTTCGAGCCCCGACTAATCCCAGGGGTGCACAGGCCCTCGGCAAGGAGTTTTCCGCAAGTGCACCACGGGTAATTCAGGTTTTCACCCACTCCGATGGCCCTCAGAAATTGTTTGCATCCAGTGGGTATCGAACTTGAGACCTTGAAAGGGAGCACCCAAAGCTCAAGTCGATTACCACCAGGCCAACCCCTGAGGGTTTAGCATCTGTAACTACTTCTCTGTGTCAAATAATTATATTTGAATTGATGTGCTTTCAGGGAACTATCTATCAGTAATTGTTGAGGTGTACCTTACTCAATGCTTAGTGCATCTGTACCACTACTTATAGTTATAATTTCTCCTCCATTACAACATATCATAGAGCTATGAGGTAAATACGTGAATAAACATGTTTCAACAATTTTATTCCTCATCATGTGTCTTTTACAAGCAGAATCAGAGTTTTTGATGAATCGATTCTAAAAATTTATCTTAGAATGCAGCTTACAAGTCTGACAACAAAACAATTTAAAAGACTTTACCTATTTGTAGTAGATAAATGAGAATTTTGAAGTCATTGTATATATGGGAGTCAATAGCTATTTTCTTTCTTCTTAAAAGTTGGTTGTATCTCTTTAATTGAATTTTTCACTTCATTTTGCTTTATTTTGTTGTTTTTCATCTATTTTGACACTCACATAAGAATTATTTAGTAAGAAATTGAAATGAATATACAGGAAAAATTATCAAAATTGAATCTTGAATACTTTTTCTTGAATTTGAGGACAGTAGATGGAACAAAGTGAGCCCAAATATCACTATGGGGAGACATTAACCCCCAAAAAAATCACTTGAAGAAAAAATTATCTATCTTGTAATGGGACACCATTTAATTTTACGGACGATAAACCAACTTAGATGTACAATAGTAGTTACTGCACATAGGTGTTGTATGCTTATCAGAACCACATTATTGTTTTAATCATTTTTATCATGTTATTTCTTATTCCTTAAACTTCTTCTGGGAAAGTTACTAGTTGTTTCTATATATATGCAGTTTGGGAGGGATAGTTTTCATTTCTCTTGGTTTGACGCTGTCAAATCTGACTCCTTTACAATCCAATAGAATTTGTAATACATTAACACTTCTTTAGGTATATATATTGTTTGTCGACCTTTTTTCAAATGATTCTTGATGCATTTTCTGTTATTTTATGTTGTAGATTATCTTTAAAGCAATCAATCATGGTTATCATATGATTTTACGTATTTAGCAGTAGGATATAAAAAGTTAAATATGTTTGAGGTAGTGTTGTATTTATCAAGAGTGGTGAAGGGGGAATGCAACATAATGGAAGGTGTTCAAATTTACATTTGAATGGAATCCTATAAATGGTAATTGAAAGGACGTATTAATAGTTACGTGATTTTAAACTTTATCTTCATTTGATAATGTCAAAGATCACTTCTAAGTTCTAAATATTTAAGTTTTCGTAGCATAAGTGCTTTTCAAGTGGATAATGAAAGTACTTTTACAATGAAACTGTATTCTAAAAATAGTTCGGACATCATCCAACTTGGATATGAACCTCTTGTAGATATTCTTGTACATGCTACCTAAATGTTAGACTTAACTCAGCTGTAATTAATTATAAAACCAAAATGATAACAAGGGGCAGGATTAGAGATCTAACTTTCATCAGAATATACTATTGCAGGATATCTCACTATTTTTGTTGTTATTGTTAAAACCTTTCACTATGACACCTGAATAGTTGGGGCTTCCAAACCTTTTCTATCTATTTTTAGAAGTAGGGCTTTGTTCGTGTTCTAAATATTAACTCAAATTTATTTTCTTAGTTCAATAACTACTGAAAGTATATCAATTTGTGAATATTGAATTTGTATTAAGGATATGCAGGTTATGCAAGTTGAGTTTTGAGGTTTTGTTTTGTAGATCTGACTGTCGCTGAATTGAAATCGGACAACCAAAATAATTGAAATGGTGAAGGAGAAGGAAATAGTGATTGATGTAAGAATTTCTTTAAGGTTCCATTAGTATAATATCTACTTTTTATATTTTATTTTGTCAAGTTGTTACTGAAAGTGTTTTCGCTTCTTAAATAGTTGTAGATAATATCAGTAGCACTTTATTTTCAATATGTTTTTTCTTTAGTATAAAGTGTATAATAATTAATAGATTTCTTAACAATCTTAGGGGTTGTTTGGTTGAGAATGTAATTATACTGGGATTAGTTATGTTGAGATAAATTATGATGGGATAAGTTATACTGAGATTATTTTTTATTGAGTGTTTGGTTTGTTGTATTCAAAGTAATATGCATGGTATAATTTCTAAGAATAAATTAATTGATTACCAAAATACCCTCTATCTTATTTAACTTAATTTTTTGTGTGTGCATTTCCATAATTATATCATTTGTATTTTAAAAATAAAATTTTCATCTTATTTAACTTTAATTTTTTGGCGTGTGTTTTTTCATGGTTATGCCGTGTGTGTTTAAATTTAGTTTGAAATAAAAACTTTCAACTTAAGTTTGTTAAAGCAAAAGAGGATTTGTTGTTTATGTCACTTCATTTAAACACATATCACTCATATAATATAGAATATTAAAATTCATTTAATTGATACATATAATAGCAATTTTTAAGTGATTAAAAAACTATTTAATTTAAAATATGTAATTCAACAATGGAGTAGACATTTTTATTATTTTTTAGAGAAATTAAAATATATAAATAAACATAATAATTATTCAAATAAATTTAACATACCATATACTCATAAATAAAATATTTTTTAAATGTGTATGAATCTCTAATATTTCATGTTAAATTATTTATTTTGTTCTAAATTTCATAAAATATTGATAATCTCATTTTTTGTTAAAAAAATTCATCATCAAAAAATGTGAAAAAGAATTACTCTCATTTTTCATTATTTAGTATCACTAATATTTGAAGAGTCAAATTATATTTTTTTTTAAATTAAATTTTTAAATATTTTTAGCTAAATATAAAAATATTTTTTTATTTAATAACTAAGCATGTATTAAGTTAGAAAAGGAATGTCAACATACTTAATAACTTGTAAATGATTTTATATATATATATATATATATATATATATAAAGTGATAACCTAAGAATTTGGAGGGCAATTGTGTCCTTTACTAATTTTATCCCAAGGATAAATAATGATGGGATTGTTATCCCACCAAATGAGTGGATAACTTATTCCGGTACTATTTATTAGTCCCGGAATAAGTTATCCCGAATATTACCAACCAAACATGCATTAAAAATTTTATTCCGAGATTATTATTTTATTTCAAAATTATTTATTTTTGTACCTTAAACCAAACGGCCCCTTAATGAGTTCAATGATGTTATTTGCTTATAGATACTTTTATTAATTCTCTATTGTTAAAGTCAGTGTCCAGTATGACCTTCTTTTCTGTAAGTAAGATGGTAGAAACATTTCATCTAGATGAAACTACAGGTGTTACATTTAAAGTTTTTATTTCAAGCGCTTAAAGAAAGAGTTGTAACATATATACTAATCATTATGAGTATAAACATTAGTGTTTTGTGGTTAATGTTATTTTACAAGTTGTTATAAGTTATTTAGCTATGATAATAGTTTATGGTAAAATTACAAAGACATTTTTTTTTAATGATCTTTTTTTGTTTTTGTTTAAAGATTAACTAATATTAATTCTTTCATAATAGTTAATGACAAAAGAAGCAATATGGCTAAATCGTCTAGCAAAAATTTTTTGAAATCTTGGCCCTCAACAAGTTTTTCTCAAGTTATCAAAGATTAATATTTTTTTAAGACCGCGTGAAGCGCGAACAAATTCACTAGTTCTACTATAAAACACCACGTCTCTACCATACTCACCAAAAAAATCCTCTCACCCACCATCATAAAGAGTCCCATGTAAACCTCTACATTTCATTAACTTGAATTCTAACAAAACTACTGTTTGTATTTATGTTAATAAATTCGTCTGAGGAAATGACGAACTTATATAAACAGAATAAGAAAAAAATGACATATTGTCAATTATTAAGCGACATATATAGTTATTTTTAACCTGAATTCTAACAAAATTACTGTTAATGAATTCGTCCGAGGAAATAACCAACTTATATAAACAGAATAACGAAAAAATGACATATTGTCAATTACTAAGAGACATATATAGTCATTTTTAACCTGAATTCTAACAAAACTACTGTTTGTATTGATGTTAATGAATTCGTTCGAGGAAAATGACAAGTTTATATAAACAGAATAACGAAAAAATGACATATTGTCAATTAATAAGAGACATATAGTCATTTTTAACCTGAATTCTAACAAAACTATTGTTTGTATTGATGTTAATAAATTCGCCCGAGGAAATGACCAACTTATATGAATAACAAAAAAATGACATATTGTCAATTATTAAGAGACATATATAGTCATTTTTAACCTGAATTCTAACAAAACTACTGTTAATGAATTCGTCCGAGGAAATGACCAACTTATATAAACAGAATAACGAAAAAATGACATATTGTCAATTACTAAGAGACATATATAGTCATTTTTAACTTGGATTCTAACAAAACTACTGTTTGTATTGATGTTAATGAATTCGTCCGAATGACAAATTTATATAAATAGAATAACGAAAAAATGATATTGTCAATTATTAAGAGACATATAGTCATTTTTAACGTGAATTCTAACAAAACTACTGTTTGTATTGATGTTAATAAATTCGTCTGAGGAAATGACCAACTTATATAAACAGAATAACAAAAAAATGACATATTGTCAATTATTAAGAGACATATATAGTCATTTTTAACCTGAATTGATACAAGATCGATAAAGGAGACACAAAACAAACACCAAAACATCCACAAGTTGGAAGAACCGAGAACCCCTTTGATGACCACTCTCGGATTCACTACAAAAACAACGAAAACACAATAACAGCAAGATATTAAGGTGTTCAACACCTCTAAAATCAACGAGCCAACAAAGTAGAATAACAACACGAGCACAAGAACCAGGAGAACACAAAGTCTCGATTTAGGGACACCAAATCCGAGAATGAACAACAACAACAATGAAATAGATAGATAGATAGGTAACTTGACATACAAATATACAAACACTATGAACCTAAGTGTATATTAAACACAAAGACCCAAGAATTCATACAAGTAACACCAAGCTCTACGGTGACCTCAAGGGAACGGGATTCCCAAGCAACCAACGTTTCAAAACTAGCATCAATACAAGTGATATCCACACTTGTTTACAAGGAATCTACCTTGCAAGACTCTCTCTCTAGAGCTCTCAAAATAACATCAAAGTTATCAACAAAAGACCTAATATATTCTGTTTATAGTCTAGGTTATAACTTATTACAAAATGACTATAATGCCCTTAATGAACTAAGACAAAGGAGCGGCCTTGGTATGTGCATATTGGACGGCTTTGGAGTGTTGAGACTTGTTCTCTACACTTCAAAACTTGTTCCATTGGTTGGCCAGCCACCCGAGCTCGAGCCTTTACGTATTGGTCCACAATAACGATTGTACTTGTATCATGAATTTTAACAAAGCTACTGTTTCTATTGATGTTAATGAATTCGTCCGAGGAAATGACCAACTTGAATAACGAAAAAATGACATACTGTAATTTATTAAGAGACATATATAGTCATTTTTAACCTAAATTCTAACAAAACTATTGTTTGCATTGATGTTAATAAATTTGTCCGAGGAAATGACCAACTTATGTAAACAGAATAACGAAAAAATGATATACCTCAGCGAGGACGCTGAGGATATGAATAAGCAAACCTTACTCCCTAGTGACGCGTTTTAAAGCCGTGCGGACCCCCGGGCTCGGGTCGTGACACATGCGAAAACTTATAATTTGCAAATCATGAGACGATAAATAAAGTGACAATAAAAATATAGTAAAAGGACGTATATTATTGACCAATCGACCTACACATGAAAATTAATATTAAAGAAAACGCAAAATTATTAGGAGAAAAACTCCTCCTAAACAAGAATCTTAAACGACTACATTGTGGACACTATTGTGTTAGTGTATGAGAAGGGAGATTTTCTATTTATAGAGCTCCAAAATTTTTCCTCTTGAAAAAAAGTTTGTCAAATATAAAAAAGTTTTATATTTTTCTTTTAGAAAAGTAAAAGTAATTATGATATTACTTTTAATAAAATTTAAATTTGATAAGAAAATCAAGCAGAAATCTTAACACAATCTTCACCTTTAAGTTATCATGATAATTATAAAATATTTTTCTTTCGTAAAAGTAAAAGTAATTATGATATTACTTTTAATAAAATTTAAATTTAATAAGAAAATGAGATAAAGAATTCTAACACAATCTTCACCTTTTAAGTTATCCCTGATGATTATAAATCCCACACTGTAATATCAGAATAACTTATTTACATTATTAGAGTAAATAATATATTTTCTTCTTGATTTTCTCTTGTTGCGAATAATATACCTCCACTCAATTTATAAGAGAGAGAAATTGTTCAAATGTTGTCCTCTAACAATAGTATTTTGCTTTTATACCTCTATATACTCAATTTCTCCGCAAAATGAATTGTGGCCTCGAGACGCTGAAATAGAAAAAGATATCCTGCTAATTTTTTATTAAGTTGGAGTAGCTGGGTGGGTGGGGGGGCCTCAATCCTTTTTGCTCTAACAGCAGAAAAAACTAATAATTCATTATAAAATTTTCTTGGTAGGTGAAGATGAAGTACATGCTGCTGATTTTTGTGTTTTATGATATAGCAAAATGAATGAAAAATATACAATAAAAGCATATATTTACTTATCCTTTAGGAATCGTTTGGTAGAGTGTATTGAAATGATAATGCATGCATTAGTTTAATGTGTATTAGTAGTACCTTATTGGGTATATCTTTTTACCCTATGTATAACTAATACACTCTATTATGTATTGAGGTGTGTATTATTAATACTTCAAAATTCATGACATTAGTAATGTAATAAATTTAATGCATGCATTAACATGCTTAAAAATCTTATTACCCATCAAAAAATTTTCTGTATTCTTTCCAACATATATATTGAAGGTATTATATAAAAAAAAATTATGTAATTCATATTTCTTTTAATACATCGAACCAAACATCGTATAAAAGAATACAAGTATAACTATCACAAATATTAGTAATACAAATATTACTAATACACCATATTTCTGGATTGTTATCGAGAAAGGAACATGATGCAAAATATTTTGTTTCAACCTTTTGGATCACATCAATCTCCAAAACACTTTTAGCATTACCTAAAGCGTTTGGCCATAGAGTTCTAAATATTTTTATTAAATTATTTTTGAATCAAGATTTAAGTAAAGTTTTATCATGTATTTGATCATAATTTTTTAAAAAATATTTATTTTTTATGAAATTTAATTTATACTCCTAAGTTCTAAAAATTATTAAAATTATTCAAAATTTTATATTACTATTTTATAATAAATATATTTCATGAAAAAAATTAAACTCATATATTATAACCTCCAACCTCCTTATAAACAATTTCACACAGGAGCTGCAGAAGTTTCCTCAACTCACAAAGAAACATTTAATTTTTCTATTAACATTACTTTTAGCAATTGTTATGCAACAATACTATTACATACTTGAATGAAATACCAAAGTCCATTAATGAGATTGATTGACAAATAAATATTAGTTGAAATTAATAAATGATGAAGTATTTTTTATAAAATATAAAAGTTTTGAGTAACAATTAAATTTTCAAAAATTCCCAAATAATAAAATTTGGCCCAAAAATTATTTCTTTCTAGCATTTGAAAATTTGAATTATTTAACAAAAATATTTGTTAAATATGATAAATTATATGGCCAAAGTTTTTGCCAAATTTGTGGGAAACAAAATGTCGAAAAAACAAAAGAATGTAGATTACCCTGTTAACAAGATAGAAGGATCCTCATTTAGCCACATCTAAGTTGCTTCAATTCTCCAAAATATCATCACATTCATAATTTTAAAGAAAATATTATTGCATTCGTAATTTTAAAGAATTCAATATAAATGTGACAATATTTTTAAAAACTCAACAGCAAGTCAGCAACATAGAGCCACACTCGTCCACTGGCAGTCGTCTTTTAATTTGCAAAGTTCATTGGACATAGGTGCTTTACAATTTTATACTGGCTCTCTCTTGGTGGTAATGAGTTGTATTATTTTTATCGGGACACGGTTTATTTTTATTTATTATTTTATATTTTTTAAAAGTTAAATTATATGAATTTTAATTAATATTTTAAAATATAATTTTTAATTATATTAATGTAAAAAATTATGATATATAATATTATTTATATAATTTTAAATATTTAAATTTAAAATATTAATTAATCTACTTTAATTTAATTTTAAAATTTAATGAAACCGACTTTCTCAAAATAAAATTTTGTAAGCAAAATTGACAGGAAGAAGTCTACTACTAACGTATCTAGTCATGTGGGCACACATTTCAAGACGAGAAGATAACTACTGTATGGTGTGTGACAGAAAATACTACTAGTATTTTTTTTGAAAGATCTCTACTTTAAATTACTCGACCTTTTTTTAAGTGCTTTATTTAGAAAAAATATCCACAAGATACATGAGACACGAAAAAATTAATTATGGACCTCATACGTCATATACAGTAATATTTATATGAGATTCTTTATAAATTGACATGTGGAGATTGTGGCCCACTCATACAACAAACTTTTTTGATAATTTTTCTTTTCTTTTTTCCCTATAATACTCTTTTTTTTTTTTTTGGTATTTTCTCTTTTTACATTTTTGGTGTTAAGCTAAATTTTTAATATATATATATATATATATATATATATGTGTGTGTGTGTGTGTGTGAGTCCAAACTTTTTATCTTTTGTCACACAAAAAATTAAGGAAAATTTGAGAATAGCAACTCTGTAGTCTTAATTATAACTTTTATAGCAACAGTTTTATAATTACGAAAAATAGCAAATTGTATTTGTATTTAAATAAAATGTTGCTATATAAATACATATACAAATATATATGTATTACTTATAAATACATATGCACAACTGAAAAATACATATTCTTTTATTACTATGAAGTGGGTAAAATATTGCTACTTTTGCTATAAGTTGTAATTTTAAAAAAAATGTTGCTATTTATTGTAATTATAGTCTTAAGGATGCTAGTTTTTGTAATTTTTCAATTAATGTTTAAATTAAAAAAGTAAACTCTATTTTGACTAATATATTTTTTCTTCGAGAAAAATATTTATGTGTGTTTAAAAGTAAGCATCATATATTTTTTTTAACTTTACATTAAATAACAAATTGAACTGAAAAAATAAAGATGATGTTTTATTCATCAACTTAAAAAAAAAAAAAAGAGTAGTATTATACGGAAGAGAAAATGCATTTTTCCCTGATGGCTAATGACTATCGTTATTGTGAATAAAAACTTGACTCCTTTTATAGTAAATTATTTATTTTTTTATATTTAAATGAAGTTTTTTCTATTCCTTTTACTGTCATCTTATGTTTTTTCTTTTACGGGATCTCCAGGCCCTAGCTTGTACTCTCTTCATTCATTTTTTATTTTTATTTTTTTCATATTCCTTAAAAAATATGAACTGACATAATATAATTAAATTAGTCTTATTTATTATCACTCTTAAATTTAAGTTTTCTCTCTTTTATACTATATTAATATCACTCTATATTTTTGCTAAGAGTAAATTTGAAATCAAACAACTAGTTATACCTTGATTTTTTAAAAAATAATAATTATTTTAGAACATTTATTTTTAGTTATGACGATAACTAAAGTGGATTGAAGGAAATATTATAATAGTTCCTCCTTTCCCTTTAGTTGGCATGTATTCTAAATATTTGTCAATTTAAACAATTAAAAGATAACTAATTATTTTTTTCAACTTTTTCCTTATTATTAGTTACTAATAGTATTAAAAGGCACACAAATAGATAAATTTTAAAGAAATTAATAAAAAATATATTAATCAAATTATACTTTTATTTTAATATTTTCTCAAATATTGTGCAAAACCTTACATTACTAACTAAAAATGAAACGATTGAGTATTAAAAGGATTCCTATTAATTGTATTCATTTATGGTTTTCAGTGAGTTTGGTTGGTCCCATTCATTTGGGTTAAACTTTCCCATTGTGTAAAGGGCACGACCATCTATTTTTATCTGAAGGGTAGTTTAAAATATTAAAATTTTTGTTATAAGGTTCAGGAAAAAGTTAAATCATGATGATTTATTATAAGTAATAATTTTTTACTTATATTTATTTTTTAAAATAATTTAATTTATACACAGTATTACTAAACTTTATAGATAAAAAGTTGCTCTACTTTTTCTCGCAAAATAAGTTTGTTAAATTTGTTGTTACTTTGACAAATTAAAAATTGAAGTTCATTCTTTATAATATATTAAACTTATGTTTTCAGTTTTGAGCTTATTTCAGAAATATTTGAATGTCAAATCATGTGTTGGATTATTAAAATTTGAAAAATGAATTTATCATTTTGGCAAAAAATTATTCCTACCAAAATATCTTAAATTTGTCCTTAAAATATTATCCGACATGCATCTTTTTGAGTTATACACTAAAGATTAATGTGAAATATCTATAAATGAAAATAAAGATAGATATTTTATTTAGAGGCGAACTTAGGATTCAAACTTGACGGATACATCTCTAAATTTAAATATAGTAATTAATAGTATCAAAGTTCGACATACAGTTCTTTGAAAATTTGTTAATTATAGTATTTTATAAGAAAAATTTTAATATTATTAAATATCATTAATTAAATTTAATACGACAAAAGTGTGTTATTCACCGTACTTAAATTCAACGCACTTTCATATTTTGAACAATAATAAAAAGTTTTTGAAAAATATGAAATTCGAGAGATTTGTTTGCTAGATGGTTGCAATGAGTAACGCTCGATTTAAGCCTATCTCAAACTTTAAATTGCTAATTTTTTAAATAAAAAATAGTTCAATGATCAAAAGATTAAAGAAAATAAATATTATATTATATTATATTATATAAAGAATATTATATATTGTTGTTAGGGTTCGAACCTGAGCAATCACGTAAAAAGAGCAACTTTCAAGTGGCAAGCCCAACCATCTGACCAGCCAAATCAGTTGTTTCTATGGGTGCACGACATATATTTAACATAACATTCTGATATATAAATAGATATATAAATTATATATATACAGAGATTTTTTTGAAGCTAACGGATGTACGTGCATCCTTTACACTCAGTGTAGGTCCGCCTTTGATTTTATTCATCAATTTCAAAGAAAAAGAGCAGTATTATAAAAAAAAAAAAAAAAAAAAAAAGCCTCATAGTACCAAAAATAAAAAAGAACATTATACAAAAGAAAAAAAAGAAAATTAGAATCAAAAAGAAAAAAAGAAAGAGAACAATGAAAGGGAGAGAAATTATAAGTGGGGCCCAATTTCCACGTGTCATACAAGTATTACATGGCAGCACATAACAAAAATTTTCCCACGAGACACAGGGAGCAGTCGTTCAGAGTCCAACAACTTCTTGAGTCGTTTTCATGACAGCCACGGAGTTAAAATTTGCACTGTGAGTTTTAAGTAATCAAGTCGAAAGGATTCAATAATTATTATATGTTAAAAGTATAATTTTAATTATATATAAATAATATAATTTTTATTAATTCTCTTGACTCTACTTAGCTTCGCTCGTCGGATATGTATGTATATTCAATTCGACCATTGTATTTACTATTCAAGCTTTCTAAAACATGTTAAACTACACTCGTGAAAAGATAAAATATTAAAGAAAAAATACTCTATTACCAGTCTTTTCGTGTATAGTTCAAAGTGATAATAGAGCATTTTTCTAATATTAAAACATATTCTTATTCCATTTTTATCTGCCGGAATGATTCATCGTAATATAAGAGCTAAGCTGCTTTGGGTGTATTGGCAATAGTAAAGCTGGAATGATTCATCGTAATATAAGAGCTAAGCTGCTTTGGGTGTATTGGCAATAGTAAAGCTGATATTAGTAATGTTTATATTAGTTATGTTAAAATTATTTTTTATATATTGTTTGATTTAATGTATTAAAATAACATGCATTATATAAAATATCCTCTATAAATAGAGTGAAATAAACGTGAAAAAAAAAATTGAGGGACAATTGTGCTTTTAACTTTGCTGATGCATGTTTTGCTAATATCATGATTTAATATGTATTAGTTATACATAGCATAGGATTAAATAAAACGTATCACTAATATTGGTAGAAAAAATATATCAAAAAAGATATTAATAATACACAAAATTAATTAATGAATACATTATTTTTTCTAATACATCCAACCTAAACGACCCCTTAGACCAGAATGATTCACTAGTAGGTTGAGTCAGAAATCAAGATTTAAACCTTACGTGTTCGAGATTCTAATTCTTTTATGTTATTGAATTTTAAATTTTAATAATTTATATAATATTCATAAATCTCTAGGTTAAACCAAAGTTTTTGAGTTCAACCGAACTGAAAATCTATATTCAGGCTCAAATCCCAGCTAAGAAGACGATACAGGATTGCGATGTATCAGAAATGACAACAAAAAGCCACATTTATTGGAATCAAGAACCAAAGCTTGCAACATGACCAACAGAAGGTAACCGAAACAATAAAGCAAAGAGGACTGACTACTAAAGGGAAAATTTTCATTTGTAGGACAATTTCCTCATGAAGAAAATACATGCTAGTTGATGTGATTCTTGTCTGACTCAATCCATTACCATTTTGCTGCGGTGTGACAGATGTAGTCATCAAATCAAAACCCAACTTTTGCTTTGTGATATCATCAAGAACCTCAATTATTTCCTTTGAAAGATGGTTCTTGGAATCACCAACTTTGCCTTTCCTGAAAAATGTGTTGTTTGCAATAGTAGGAATAAAATTTCCAGTGAATGTACCATCTTTATTCACCTCCAAATTACTCAGTTTCTCAAAGCTGCAAAGTTCTGTTATTCTCTCTACAATGCCTTCCCTTTCTTCCTCTAAGGAAAAAGGCTGCCCCAAGAACTCTGCTAATCTCTTTGCATTAAAGATTGGATCTTTTTTCAAATCTTCATACTTCAATAAAAGAACCCTCTTTGGAAATTCTAAGCTAGCTTTGTAATAGCCCATTACATGATCCCAAAATGGACCAAATGGGGAACACCCTTTAGTGAATTGGTCAAATTCTTCATGTAGGGAAATGAAAGGAAGTTCTTTGGGTCTTAATTTCTGCACAAAATACCAGCAAGAAGCTAACACATCTTTCGGATCGCGAAAAATGTACACTATTTTGCAGTTGGACTCTGGTAATGAATTGAAAGCAAGATGTGAATGCATGAGACAAGTGTTTGGTGTGGGATCTGTTGGGTGCTTAAATGCATAAGCCTCTAGTTGTGGTACTACCTCATGTGAATTTGAAGTGAGCAAAGGGTGTGTGTTGAAATCCAAGTGTGATCTGTTTGTAATAGCAAAAAAAAGGGCCTTCAGCCATGTAGTGCCAGATTTTGGGTAACTGGCTAGTATGACACTGTTTGGTTTTGGCTTAAAGTGTTGCTGCTGAAGTGCTATAAGACCTTGGAGAATTCCTGTGGGATACCAAAAGCCTTTGTATTGGTGTACATGTTCAGTCAGCCAACCTCTTTCTTTTGGAAGCTCAGAAAGTGTTATTATATCAGGGGATTCTTGCTGATTGTCGTGGCTTTGTTCTTTGGTGGCACCATTTGCCAGTGAGGGAGAGATTTGGGTAGAGAACAAGCTTGCCATTGAGTTATTAGAGCAAAGGGAGTAGACACTCTTGCTACTTATAAAGAGTTGGCCGCTCGACAGAATGAACTTTCGTGACATACCCAATAAAGCAAAAATGGGTATATTGCCAATTATTATGAGACATATATTATCTTTTTTTGGCTGCAAAGAGAGAAAAAGAAAAAAGTGATATAAATTATCTAAGAGTGATGAAACTGTAAATGATATAAACTATCTAAAAGTGATGAATAGTACGTAAAAGTGATGAACAGTAGGTAATGAACACAAGGGAATATTTTCTATTCTCTTGCATATCCGTTCTATACATTCCTATTTATAGACAATGTTGGATAAATTCAACAAAACGGTGCATGCTATGTTGGCTTATGCCAAACTATTGTTTTGCCATATATCTACCATTTGGACACATGGATATGAATACATGGACATTCTACAAAATTCTTGTATTTTACATAACACTCCCCCTTAGAAGTTTATGTAATGAAAATTTACTGAATACGCTTTGAGAGTTGCCTTATTAAAAACCTTATAAAAAAAAATTCAATACGATAAAAATCTTGGTTAAGGAAAAAAAGGTACAACGCCTATTTTTACTTTCTTTGATGAAGACCCCAATTCAACCGGTTCAGTCTTCACATCCCAATTCTGTATACCATCTTCTCAAAGGTTGAAGTTGGTAAAGATTTGGTGAACAAATCTGTTGGACTATCAATGAAGCGGATCTGCTGCACATCAATATCATCATTCTTCTGAAGATCGTGCGTGAAGAATAATTTTGGCAAAATATGCTTCGTTCTATCTCCCTTTATAAAATCTCCTTTTAAAGGAGTTATACATGTTGCATTGTCTTCAAATATGACTGTGGGTACTTTGATATAGAGCTTCAGGCCACATCTCTTTGATGGATTGTACCACCGATCCCAGCCATATGCATTCTCTACTTGCCTCGTGGATTGCTATTATCTCATCATGATTAGACGAAGTAGCAATGGTGGACTGCTTTGTCGATCACCATGATATTACAGTACCTCCGTAAGTAAACACATAGCTTGTTTGAGATCGAACTTTATATGGGTCAAATAAATAACCTGCATCTGCATGACCAACAAGATCTGGACTAACTTTGTTAGTATAAAACAGACCCATACCATAAGGTCCCTTTTAGGTACCTCAATATATGCTTAATTCCGTTCCAGTGTCTTCGCATAGGGGAGGAACTATACCTCGCTAGTAAATTAATAGAAAATGCTATATTGGTCTTGTAGCATTAGCGAGGTACATAAGTGCACCAATAACACTGAGATATGGTACTTCTGGACCAAGAATCTCTTCACCCTCTTCCAGAGGTCGAAATGGATCCTTATTTACATCAAGTGATCGAACAATCATTGGAGTATTTAATGGATATGCTTTGTCCATGTAAATTCATTTCAAAACCTTCTGGGTATAGGCAGCTTGATGAATAAAAACGTCGTCTGCTAACTGTTCAATTTGTAAACCAAGACAAAGTTTTGTTTTTCCAAGATCTTTCATTTCAAATTCTTTCTTTGGATATTCAATTGCCTTTAGGACCTCTTCTGGAGTCCCAATAAGATTTATATCATCCCCATAAACAGCGAGTATAACAAACCTTGACGCTGTTTTCTTAATGAAAATACAAGGACAAATAACATCATTTATGTATCCTTCATTTTTCAAGTACTCATTTAGGCGATTATACCACATACGTCCTGATTGTTTTAGACTGTACAATGATCTTTGTGATCTGATTGAATATAATTTCCGAGACTTTGAACTATATTCTTCAGGTATCTTTAATCCTTCTGGGATTTTCATGTAAATATCATTATCAAGTGAACCATAAAGATAATCTGCAACCACATCCATTAGATGAATTTCAAAATTTTCATGTAAAACTAGACTGATGAGGTATCAAAATGTTATTGCATCCATAACAGGTGAATATATTTCTTCATAGTCGACACCGGGTCTTTGAGAAAATCCTTGTACAACAAGGCATGCCTTGTATCTTACAATTTTATTTTTCTTATTTCTTTTACGTATGAAGACCCATTTATAGCCGGTTGATTTTACACCATCTGGGTTTGGAATACAGGTTCAAAAACCTCCCGTTTAGCAAGTGAGTCCAATTCAGATTGAAGCGCCTCTTGCCATTTTGGCCAATCTTTTCTTCGTCGACATTCCTCGACAGATAGAGGTTCAAGGTCCTCACTGTCTTGCATGATATTTAGTGCAACATTATATGCAAAAATATTATCCACCATAATTTTTTATCGATCTAAATTTACCTTATCATTAGTAGAACTTATTGAAAGTTCTTCATTCACTTGAGTCTCGAGTTCACTGATCTCTTCAGGAATATCAGGATTAATCAGATTTCGAGTCTCTTCAGGAGAATCTTTTATAATATCATCTTTATCATTTTTCGCGCTTT
>NC_061113.1:251830531-251848237 GCF_002878395.1 Capsicum annuum
AAAGGCAATATAAAGATTCTACTCTCTCTTTTCGAGAGTTATATTAACATCAACAGGGAGAAACACATGACGTAGGGTAGGGAGAAACACATGACGTAGGGTGGTGCCTTAGCGGCGGGAGAGGGTTTAAATTTACATACCTTAGTGCTTAACTAGGTAGGATAGTATTTCGGGTCCCCAAATGACACTACCCGCGGGAGTATAGCTTTTGTATTTCCAACCACCAAGTTCCGCTATCAAAAAGCAAGTTACTAACTGCAAGTATAACATATGCGTCCTTTAGTAATTAGTAGGAACATTTAACAATTTAATTCCATATTTATCAATTATACCCGAATTCAATTGAATTTCTTAACGATAATCCGGAAGGAATTCTTCCATTTCCAATTTATACAATTCACGATAAATCCACACAATTGATAGGAAACCCTAAAACCCCTTCTTTCACCAAAATCTTCTCCTTTCTTTTTTTCCCTTTTCTTCTCATGAACCCATTTCAAATACTAGTTCCAAAAATTCAAATCAAATATCCCCAAATACTAATCTATAATTAAATTCAAAAGAAAGAGTAGAGAGTTTACCTCTTGGAACTCAAATTCCAACTATAGACTATATGAACTAGTTCTTGAAGTCCTTTGGGGTTGCCACAAAATTCTTTAACTTATGATTCAAAGAACATGAAGACTTTTTCCTCCATGTATAATCCCTTCTTGATACCCTAAATAAATTTGCTCGTTGATAGAGAAGAAAGGAGGAAGAACAGAAGAAGTGGAGAAGGAAAGAAATATAGTAGTTAAAGAAACAAGGCAGCACCGCCTGTTTCCTTGTTTTCCCGGAAATGTTTCCAGTGATGGATTGACAAAGTAAGTCCCTAATTCATTTTCTTTATCTCTCTCTTTAATCTAATTATGAAAATAATTAAAGGTGGACCCCACATGCCCCTAATATTACCAAATACATAAAAGAAAATATAAAAAGGGGTCATTCATTAATATAAATAACTATACTTATATTATTCTTCATAAACTTAATGTTATACCCTTCTAACAATATTAATTTAGATTCAAAATTTTTCGAGGTGTTACATCATTATCGAGCCAGGATGGCCTATTCGATCATGGAAGAGCACAAATGTATTTATATCAATAAAATTCTGATTTACGATAGAGTGTGCTTCAACTGTATTAATTTCGGCATAATATAAGCTGGAAGACAAATTTGGTAATTTCTCCAACACTTATTTTTGACCTGAGACATACTTGATAATGCCAAGATACTTGGCATTCATTTCATTTATTGTCTCAACATGATATCCATTTTGGCGGATATCTTTAAAACTCAATCAATTTCTTGGGGATTTTGAAGAGAATAATGCATCTTCTATAATTAATTTTGTTCCCGTAGACAGAAATATAGTAGCTCTTTCAGAGCCTTCAATCAATTTTGAATTACCAAAAATCGTTGTAACATTTGTTCTTCCTCTAAGTAAGTGGAAAAAGTATTTTTCATCTTTAAATATTGCATGCATTGTCCCGCTATCAATTACACAAATATCGTCACGATCGATTAGTGATTCAAATAAAATTTGAGAAGTATCCATATTCTTCAAAACAAAATAAATATTATAATATTACTAGCACATAACTTATTATGTAAACTTTATTTATATACAAGATTAGTTAACGACAGAAAAGTAAACCCATACAACTTTTAACAAAAATTAACGTAATTGAATTATATCATTATCACCAATAGGGTGATTTATATGTTCTTCAGGAACTGTAAAGAAATCTGAAACTTCCAAGTCCATGGGTTCAATATTATCTTCAAGGAGGAAGTTTGTTTCAACATCATTTTCTGGCTTTTTAAGGGATGCTTGATAGAGTTTTACCAGATGTTTCGGAGTACAACAGGTACGTGTTAGTGCCCCTTTCCTCCACATCGATAACATTTATTTTCAGAGTTCGTCCTTGGCACTGCTTCAGGAGTTTCTCGCTCCTTTTTCACTGCTAGTGCTGAGGGTTATTATTTATTGCAAGACGATCACCTTGATTAAAATACCTTCCACGACCACGACCATGACTGGGAATTGGCAGCATTCACTTTTGGGAATGGAGCAGTGTCAGGAGGCCGACTTTCATTATTTTTTATTAAAAGCTCATTATGTTGTTCAGCAACAAGAAGATGAGTAATTAATTCAGAATATTTTTTAAATCTCATTTCTCGGTACTGCTGCTGCAGCAGCATACTCGAGGAGAGAAAATTAGAGAATGTTTTCTCTAACATGGCGTGATCTGTGATACTCTTCCCGCATAAATCAAATGGCGATTTAATTCTAAACATCGCAGAATTATATTTAGTTACACTTTTAAAGCCCTAAAACCTCAAATAGGTCCATTCATTACAAGCTTGTGGAAGAATGAACATCTTCAGTTGGTCGTATCTTTTTTTAAAATTGTTCCACAATACGAGGGGATCTTTGATTGTGAGGTATTCCATTTTTAAACCTTCGTCAAGATGATGACGAAGAAATATCTTGGCCTTGGCTTTGTCTTGATTTAATGACTTATTTTCATTATTAATAGCGTCTGCTAGACCCGTTGCATTTAAATATATTTCGGCATCTAGTGCCAGGACATATAAGTTTTGCTTGATATGTCTTGGACATTAAATTCACATTTGGAAATATTAGACATTATTTATAAAAATTAAATATTAACTTTTAAATACTTGTATTTGTTTGGAATGATAAAGACTCGTGTTGATAACGTGATATAAATTATCTAAAAGTGATGAAACTGTAAGTGATATAAACTATCTGAAAGTGATGAATAATAAGTAAAAGTGATGAACAGTAGTAATGAACACAAGGGAATATTCTCTATTCTCTTGCATATCCGTTCTATACATTCCTATATACAGAGGTGCATGCCATGTTGGCTTATGCCAAACTATTGTTTTGCCATATGTCTACCATTTGGACACATGGATATGAATGAATACATGGACATTCTACAAAATTCTTTACATAACAAAAAGTAGAATGTAACAAAATATTTCACATCAAAAAGCTTGACAAACCAGTTACTTATAACCTACACCTAATTGAAATAGAATTCTTTTAGCTGAATGTATCATGTTTCTAAAATTAATGGCAGTTTTCTAAAATTGAAAAGTTGAAAAAAATTCTAAAAAGAAAACATCCTAATTTGAACCAAACATCTATATATAAATTTCAAACATTATTCAATTACAATAATTATTTGAACCAAATATCTCAATAAAATTAACGGCCTAAATCAAATTATAATTAGACTTTAAATATGTACAAATATACAAGAAAAATAATAATTTACAATTATTTTTTTTAATTTTCATATACTTGTCGTTCTAATGTAAATAACATAAAACATTTAGTTAAATATAAGACTAAAGGTTAACCCTACTTTGTAAGATGTTAATAATATGTTTGCAATATTTTATGTTGGATGTTATTGTAAGAACTTTATGTATTAACTAGTGAGTTTGATCGCACTTTGCGCAGTTATAAAATATTAAATATACAAAATATTTTTTTTTAAAATATTGAGTGCTAAAAACATTCTTATTTTTTTTAAAACATATTGGGCGCTAAAAATATTCTTAAAAGAGTCTTAATTCAATTTATTATTTGTACTTATATTTTGTAATTTTGATAATTTTAAATCGTCTGAGAGTGTCTTCGATTTTTTAAAGATGTTTCTTACCTCGATGAAACTATTTTTTTTTTGTTTTGTTAAAAATGAAAACTTTGATTTAATAAGCTCAACTTTCTATGTGCATAAGAAAATTAAAAATAACAAAAAAGAGATTCTTGAAGTAACTAAAGACTAAGAAATTAAACATAAATTTGACAAAGTCATCCAGGTATCTCAAGAACCTTTGATGGTTGATTGTAAACGTGTTACTGTTTGATCAGTTTTTCAATATTTCATGTACAAGTTCATTGATATTTTATGAAAGGCAAAATGGGATCCCGTACTATGTCGATTTTGTAAGTTGGATACTTTTACATACAGTTTATCATTTAGATCTATGAATTCATTAAAAAAATAATATTTTAAGTACTTTTTTTTGAGTGTAACACACTCTTCCCACATCAGCAGTCACGTCAGCTGTCACGTTTGTCACGTTATTTTCAAGTTTTACATGTAATTTCAAGTCATTTTTAAAATGCTACGTAATAAATTAAATATTAAAATTAATTTAATTAAATAAGAAAAATTTGAATAATCATGTTTTTATTTTTACTCACAAATTAAACATCAAATTCATTTCGAATAATTAAAATTCTTCTCCAACTAATTTAAATTCTCAACTATAAATTCATATAAACATGATAAATTTTTTTTTTAAAAATTTAAATATCTTTAACAATTTCAAGTTTATTTATTAAATTCACTAATTTTTCAATATCTACTATCACTTACTTTCAATTTAAATTTAAATTTTAATTCCAAAAATTTATCAAACAGAAGAACTATATCCACCCATGACTCCACAATTCTTGCACACGAAACATCCCGTAACTCCACACAAGCTTTAAGAACAAACGAACAAGTGAAACAATCAACACCCACGTTGTAACTCCGCATTTGTTGAAACAAGAAGATAACATCAACTGCAGAACATGGGGTTTCAGCAAATTTTCTTAAACAACTATTCCATATAGAAAGTTCTTGTTCGTTAACCGAGTCGAAGATCTGTTTTGCAAAAGGAAAGTGAGGAGTGCGCGCACAAATGGAAGCGATACGAGGAAGGGGAGGGAGGGAGAGAGGTTTGTTGGTTTTGATGAGGAAGGCAATGGCTTCTTTGAGTTCGAATGAAGAAGCGTTTGTACATTGTTGTTGATATCAATGGAGGATTTAATTTTTGGAGGGAAAATGGTGAAGTGGAGATGCCAGGAAAAGTGAATTTCTTGTACATTATTTGTTGGTATCAAGTGGGGGGTGCTGGGATGGGGCTGGGTGGGGTTGGGGGTGCTGTGTGGGGGAGTGGCTGGATAGGGGTTGGGGGTGATCTTTTTTTATTTTTTATTTTTAAAATTTTTATTTTTTAATTTTTAAAAGTATTTTTAAATGAAAAAACTGGAAAAAATTGAGTGCCCTTTTTTTTATTATTATTATTTTAATATAAATTTGATAAAAAATTGACCCTTGCACTCGCACTCCAGGCAAGTGACTATACTCACTTTGTTCTAGTCAGCCATTTGAGTGCCACATAGGCTGGTCAACGGTCAAAGAATGCAAAATATTACTTTTTAATGAATTCAAGGGTCTAGATAATAAACATGTAAGTAGAAGTGTCTAACTTATAAAACCAACATAGTACAGGGATCCACTGAACCATTTTACCTTTATAAAATAACCAAAAACTATTTTACTTTTATGTCTACGTACTCGATCACTCTCAATGATGCTCACTCTCGAATGAGTGATTTTCTTTTTCCGCCCAAATAAATAATAGGATATTTTCGTTCGTTTTAGTATCCAAATAAATGAAATAAAGATGGATCCAAACTTAAGGTCTTTGTTCTATCGAGAAGGATCGTAAAGATTGACATCCACCTTTTTTTCTCAGTTAAGAATTAAATGTACTCTCTTCGTTTTAAATTAGTTCGCCCCTATGAATTTGACATATTCATTAAAAAAAATATTAATTAGATATTTATTTTATTAAATTAATTTTATTAATTATACTTTAAAAATATAAATTTGAATAAATACACTTTATTTAGTCATTTAATTTTGAAGGTAGTATTGAAAGAACATAATAAAATCTTCTTAATTTCATCAAAGAGATAATTAAATTGAAACAAATATTTTTAAAAAGAAGGTCAACTAAAACAAAACAGAGGGAGTATCTATTAACCCGACTTTAATTGATTCATGTCCAATTTTAAGCATACAAGTAGATATTTGAACTTACACATTTAAAATTAAGGACATAAATATCAGGTGAGGCCAAGTTAAATATCACTTATTTACTATTTTTAAAAACAGTTACCACTTCTCCTAACCATACTACTCTTACACCATCAAATTTTGACTCATTTAACACAAATAATACTAATAATTGAAGATTTTGATTTCAATAATTTATTCACTCTTCTTCTTTTGAAAAGAGAGTAACACAATTCCTCTTCATTTGTGTCATCGATTTTATTAAGTTACGAGTAAGATTATCTACTGCTTTGCTTTGCTTTGCGTGATTGTAAACATTGTGTTAAATTTATTCTTGTTAAACTCCAAGAAAGCTAATTAAAGTAAGTTATAGTTACTGTTCAACTTTACATATATTAAATAAAAAAATAGGTTAAAGGCATCGATAGACACTCAAACTTGTTGCCAAAATTTACTTAGACATCTAAACTAAGGTCTGTTCCTATCAGGCCCCTAAACTTCCCACATTTTGTTTCAATTGGATATTTTTTGCCTACATGGCACTGCGCGTGCAATGCACTTGCTGTAGGCGCATGAGGAATTTTATTTTTTTTACTAAATTATGAATTAAAATGTGCCAAGTGACACTGAGGGGGCCAAAAAATATTAATTAGAAAATTTATATTTAAATTATTTATTAATATAATTTTTAATTATTATAATTTCTTAATTCTTTTTTAAAAAAAGCATCCCCTATGTCATCTTCTTCACAACACCCCACCCCACCCCACTCCCTGCGTCTTCAACCCCACCTCACCCCCCCTATGTCATCTTCTTCGCAACCCCCCACCCCATTCCCTGCATCTTCAACCCCACCCCACCCCCTAGAAAATCAATAGTAGTAAATGCAAGCTCCAACGCAGGAGCAGAACAAAAATTCATATAACATCAAAAACAAATCCCAAGATCCATCCTCGTTCTTCATTTAGGAATATCAGATTGGAGGGCTATAAAAAGAATAGCAGAAGTATTTGTTAGAAGATCGAAGATGCAGCTTTTGCCAAGACAATAAGATAAAAATTATGCAATTATAACATAAACGGACCAGCCAACCCTACACTCTAATTGTGTGTGTGTATTTTTGAGGTTCACGGAGAAATTTAATGGAGAAGAAGAACGTCGGGGGTGGGGGAGTGGGGAAGAAGATGAACGCTGGGGGGGGGGGGAAGGTGGGGGAGTTTTTTATTTTCACTTTTTTTTTGAGTTTTTTATTTTCAGTTTTTTAAAATTTTATAATTTTTGATTAATAATAATCAGTTTTTTTTAAATAAGTTTTAAATTATTTTTAATAATTTGGATCAGTTTTTTATTTTTATTTTTTAAATAAGTTTATAATTATTTTTTAATAATTTAGAATTTGGATCCTCAATGTAATTTTTTATTTTTATTTTAAAAAATTTTATAATTTCTTTTTAATAATCAATTTTTAATTTTTATTTTTAATAATTTTATAATTATTTTTTAATAATTTGAATCCTCAATGCCATTTTTTATTTTTATTTTTTTAAAATTTTATAATTTTTTTTTAATTTTTTTTTAATTTCTTTCTAAAAACTGATTATTAAAAGATATAGAACAAAAAAATGAATTTTTTTAAAAACTATAATTTTACAAAAAACTGATTATTATAGTTTTTAATATTCAAAAATTATAGTTTGTAAAACTAAAATTTTATAGTTTTTAAAAAACTGATTATTATAGTGTTTAAAAAACTGATTATTATAGTTTTTTAAAAAACTGATTTTTAAAATATTTCTTTTTAAAAACTGATTTTTAGAAACTATAATTTTTTTTGTATTATAAAGAAATTATAATTTTTTTTAAATAATCAATTTTTTAAAATAATTTTAGAATTATTTTTTAATAATTTCCTCAATGTCATTTTTATATAATTTTTTAAAAAAAATTATAATTAGTTTTTAATAATTATTGGACCCACAATGTCACGTGTCACCTTTCAATTAGCTCGTTTTGCCACGTCATCGCGTGTGTGCAACACACACTTTGAGCTTTTTGCTGATAGGGCAAAAAAGACCCAATTGGAACAAAATGTGGGAGGTTTAGGGGCCTGATAGAAACAAACCTTAGTTTAGGTGTCTAAATGAATTTTGGCAACAAGTTTGAATCTCTATCGATGTCTTTGACTAAAAAAATAAAATACATGAAATATTTTCTTCATACATGTATTATGACTGCACATATAACTTCACTCTAGTCTAACGCTGAACCCACAACTACATGTATTTTTTGTTGCAAAGTTTTTTTAAAAAATAGGAAAGACCTGCCAATTAATCTTTATTTAAAAATTCGAATAAAAATTTCACCCGAACTAATACAAATGAACTCAAAACTAAAAAAAAATAAGCAAGCAAGTAATAGTAGCATGTTTTCCTACCGATCTAAGCTCGAAAGAAGTCCTAATATAGCATAAACGTTGTCACACCCCTATTTTTACCGCCCCAACCCCGTTAAGGAGTTGATTTTAGAGAAAAGTAGGTTTTTTTAAATAAAGTGACGTTTTGAATAGGGATTATTTATTTTACGAAGTCGCCACTTGAAATTGAGTTTGCGTGTTCCAAGTCACCTTATTGAATCCCTATTCAAAAGAAAATGACTCTTAATTTTTGGTCTGCGAATTAAAAATCCAGATAAAGAATTCTGTTGACCGAGGAGAAGGTGTTAGGCACCCCTCGAGTCCTGTGGTTCTAGCACGGTCGCTTTAATGACTTACGTCTGGCTTAAATTAATCTCTTAGATATATAATATTTGTTAGCCTAAAAGTGATTTCTGTCCTATTTTTATTTAATGAGAATTCATTAAAAACTATCTTGATGCGGGGCTTATCGATAGTAGTACTTTTCGGTCTTACCACGAGTTTTGATATATTTCTCGCGCCTTTGAGGCATTTATGAGTCGTCCCCATTTTCCTAGTCTAAATAAACACTTAATAGGTTTAAAATCTATCCAACCCAATTCAATCGGTTTCAAATGGTAGATTAATTTAATTATAACGAATGGTCGGTAGCAGGGCTTTCCAACTTCATCGTTAATTTTCACTTGTATATTAAGTTCTTAATTTTCTAAAAATCAAGAACGTAAATCATTCTTTTTCAAGTTCGCTCCCTTACAAATGAATTTTTCCTCTCTTTTATTTTGACAACGTGATAGGTCTTGAATAAATTCGTAACCTTTTCACACTAATTAAGCCTTAGAAAATTGTTTCGGCCCGTTATATAGACTCCCTCAAATCATCTTGAAATAATCAATTAGATATTCAATAACAGATACCATAAGCAATTTATGAAATAAAAAAGAATTCTCTAATTACATCTTTTCAAAGTATTGTTTAATTACTTTAAACAAGACCTATGAGACTCATTTAAGAGATCATTATTAAAGAAATCACTAGTTAAAAAAAATTGAACATAGATCATGAAATATTGTTATTTGGATCAATTTGCATTTAAGGATTTCAGTTAGGATTATAAGTGCTTATTTAACATAATATAACTAACTTTGATAGCAAAAATGGAATTACAATAACTCAAAGACAAGGCCAACTTGCTCCTAATATCAACGAGTAAAATAAGTAAAGAAAAGAAACAAAAGAACTTAAAGTAACCCAAGACAATTAAAAAACCAAACTAACGGTTTATTAATTTGAGACATCTGATTAGCGAGTATTTCGAATCAATTTTAAATCATAAGAAAAAAATAGAACAATTTAGATGGACTAAATAACGTATGACGCCATTTAAACACCTTTATTCATGCTTTAATTATAATAGTATGATAAAAACTCACATGATAAAATTAATCGATTTTAGCAAGCAAGAACACTGTCATTAAAACCTCAAAATAGAGATCCAAACTCAACTTCCAACTCCTTTTTATATCTAATTTCAAAATGATATTACATATTTCTTTTGTGGGATGACATTGTCAGTGAAAATAGAAATGAATACCACAATGCAAAACAATTAACATGCTAAGCCTATTACAAAATGATGCAATTGTTCAAAAAAAATACCACAGGAAATAAACTTTGCCATTTACATGCAATTTTAATAACTTAGCATTGTCTAACTAAAATTAACCTCATACTTTTATTTGTATTTTATCACTACTGTACAGATTTCAACTTCTTCCCTGATCCCTTTGTATTACTTTTTCTTTCGACGAACTCTCAATCCATGTTTCAAGCTTTCATCGTCTAAGTTTATAATAATGGAGGACTCAAGGAAACAAAACTAACAGAATGAGTGAACCAATTAGCAAATTGTTAAGTCTATTTTCAGTAAGCGAAAGTCAAGAGGAAAGAAATGAATTAAACCATCATTAACTAAAGATATTCAAGAGGAAAAGGAAATATCAAATCGATTATAGATTTAACCAAAATGAAAACTGAAAGAAAAGGAAAGAAAAACTGAAATCATCGTTGGAACACAAACATCACATGTTCATTTAACGCATTATTATGCCACAATAGAAGATTTGAGGGCTACCTCTTTTGAAAATAATACCTAACAACAAGAAGAAGAAGCCTCGAACTTAAACCGGGAACAAAACTCACAGTTTTTGAATGTGAGAAATTTTTAGTTGTTATTTTCCCTTTGTTGTCTGTCAATGTTCTCCAAATTTATTTCTTCTTAGTTTTCTCTTGTGTTGTTCAATGTCCTCCCCCCTATAAGTATTTGTGTTGTTGGTTTATATAATAGTGTATTGTGTGAGTTGTGAAAATGAGAGAATTATGGAATGTGGGGAAAGAATGGGACGTGGGGAAGATTAGGGGAGTGGTGTTTAGGAAGTGGTTTTGAGGGAGTGGGTATGTGGGGAGTAGTTTAGGATTTTTTTTTCTTTCTTTTTTTAATTATTATTTTAAAATACAAGTTAAATAATTAGTCTTAAAATATGATTATGGAGTATTCATATCATTAGATTATTTATTAAAAGTTAAAAGAAGAAAACAAATATAGTTTAACAATTTTTTTTTTCCTAAAAATAAATAAACAATAAAAAATTTATTTAAAAATGTGACTTTATTTTTGTAATTTTCAAAATTGTAAAAGTAATTTTGTAAAAATAAGATAAAAATTAAATATATATATTAAACACTAAATGACGTAAAACATTCAATTTGATAAAAAATTAGGTGTTTACCGACGTCCAGTCCATGATAAGGCAAAATGGCCCAGGACCATCAAGCACAAGCTTATAGAAAACATTTAACCTCTTTGGCTTTGCAACGTTAAAGATATATATCACTGTTTCTGCAGAGTTTATGTATAGAAGAATAAGAAACTTTAAACTACGGTTAACCGAAAGCACTAAGAAAAACAGAAATAATAATTAACAGCATGCGCCACAAGTTAATAAGATATGAAATAAAATGAAAGTGCCCACTTTTTTTAAAAGAAATTTCTCACATAAGTTGAGAAAAAATGTTGAATATTAGATGAAAACATATACTCCCAATAAAAATCTGATGTTAAAACTTGCAAGGATTCTTCGTCAGTACTGAACGCCATGTTTCTTGATAAAATAAAAAAAATCATGTGAAAATTAAAAAGAAAACGGATCAAAGCAATAGTTTATGTGATGTTTTTTAACCTCTTCAAAATTATATCTTAAAGGCTAAATTTTTTGAAAAAAAGAAGAAACTGAAGAACAGATCACACAAAGAATACCGATGGAGAAGAAAACCAGTTCTTCTTTTTGGGATTTTAAAAACAATCTCTGTGTTGGAGGGGAAGAGATAAGGTTTAATAGGGCAAACTAATACCATTAAAGATTGTGGAATGCGAAAAGACAACAAATGTTTTAAAAAGGAGATTACATACAATAGCATTCATGATAAAAAAAATTAAATATGTCTATCTTTAATATTCAATAAAATTTTTAGTGAAATTTTCATTTTCTATGCCATTTTTTCATTCTCCTACCCCAATTTTTATTTTTATTTTTTATTATTAAAAAAGTACTGTCCATCCATTTATATATCAAGAAGCAAAAATTTAAACAAAATCTCTGTTTTTGCAAATTATACAAAAGTAATTAAGATTTATCAAAACTTTGTGGAGATCACAATTTAACGAAGATTACTAATCCAAAAAATAATAGATAGCAAAAATAAAATAATGAATAACCTTAAATTGAAAAAATGCATAAAGTTAATTGAAAGAGTTAATACAATCCTAAATTTGATTTCAAATTATAAATTTGACCTTAAACTTTGATAGTGCACAAATAAGACCTTTAACTATTCAAAATCTGAACAAATATGACCTCCGATTTTGCAATCCCATGCGTGAGTCTCACTCGCGCCTACGTGGAAAGATAATCCAATCACACGGTGTCACGTCGTTAAAAGGGCTGACTTGAAGAGAGGTCATATTTGTGCAGTTTTAAATAGTTAAAGATCATATTTGTGCACTATCAAAGTTTTGCTTTTTATGTTAAAACGAAGTCATTTTTATTATTATTATTATTATTATTATAATAATAATAATAATAATAATAATAATAATGATAATAATAATTTTTGTATATATTTCTATAGTATCAGCACCTAACTTTTTTTAATTTAAAAAAATAATTATTATTATTATTATTTTATTTATTTTTATAGCAGCAACACTTAACTTTTTTTAAATTAAAAAAATACAACCACTAGCAGGGATCAAACCCACACAGTAGGCTGAACGAAGTGCCCAAGAAGAGCAAATAACACCACTGGGCTATCTAAGTGCCTTGTTTCATGTGGTTCAACATTAATATATGTACATAAATATACATTTTTTATCTTATATATACTACGTAATTTTTTTACTGAGGGGGTTCGGGTGAACCCCATGGCAACCACGTAGGTCCGCCCTCGTTAATTTAATAACATTTTAATTACGTTAATTTAATAACGTTAATTTAATATACTATTACTATCCTTAATAACATTAATTTAATAACGTTTTATTAAAACTATAATTTTTTTTTATTAGTATAGTTTCATCTTTAATTTAATATTTAAATAAATAATATTTAGATATATTATATAACTTAAATTTGTCCTCTGCTTTATAAAATATATATATACCCGCTCAATTTTTTCCTATGAGGCTGACCCACCTGATTAATAAATCTTCGACATTGCTCTTTTTCTGCAATGACAAAAGAAATTAGATGTCATTTTCATTTTTGAGCCGAAAATAATGAAAAAATAATAGTGAAGAGTCATTTAAAGGTCATATTTGTGCAGTTTTGAATAGTTTAATTAATGTCATATTAGTGCACCGTCAAAGTTTAAGGTCATATTTATGTATTATGCCCTTAGATTTTAAGCTGGACGCGCCCAGTTTTGTGTGTTGAACATGCATTTTGCCACGTAGGATTGGAGGTCATATTTGTGTAGTTTTGAATAGTTAAAGGTCATATTTATGCACTGTCAAAGTTTAAGATCAAAGTTATAAGTTGGTGTCAAGTTTAGGGTCATTTTTATATGAAAACTTTCTCAATCATCTTGATCTATAATATCTGCATGCAAAGTGCAAAATATTGAAGCAGTATCCATAAGGCTGGCAATGTCAAAGCATTTGGTCTATGCTGCATTGAGATGTCATAGTGTAGGGCATTCGAAATTGATGAGCAAAACTTCTTGATACTTTATGAGTGTGTTTGGTATGGAGAAAAATATTTTCTGAAAAATGTTTTTCAATTTTTTCATATTTGGTTGATTTAAATGTTTTAAAAAATGTTTTTTAAATAAATTTATTTTCCTCAAATCTAATGAAAATGATTTCCTTTCAAAAAGTAAGAAAAATATTTTTCAAAACTGTCTTTCAACCTCATTCTTAAGTTGAAATGTTCGTACAACTCTTAAAATTACCGACCTTACTCCGACCCCCAATTCTTTACCCCCACCCCATCCCCTACTACCCCATTCAAAAAAAAATATTTCAAATTTTTTCTTACCTCAATTCCTACCAAAACCTAAACCTCTACCTCCTTCCCCCTCCAAAAAACATATTTAATTTCAAATTTTTTTCTTACCTCATCCCCTACCCCAAAACCCAAACCCCTACTCCCTCCAAAAAAAAATATTTATTTTTTAAAAAAAACTTTCAAACTTTTTTATTACCCCCTTCCTAACGAACCCCGCCTCCCTTAAAAAAAAAAGATTTGTTTTGTAAAAATATTTAATTTTTTTCTTACCCCACCCTCACTCTCTTACCCCGACTGTAATACCCCGCATGTTTCTAAGCTAGGAGACGAACCATTTTTCCTACATATGAAATCTCCTATCCTGTGATTCATACTTGAGTACATGACTTACAATGAGTATCCTAGCGATAAGATAGCTTATGATGCGTTAAGCATGCTCATATGAGTCACTTAAGGTAATACAAGCTAAGAGTTTTTGAATCCATCAAGTTTTAGTGTTTGATTTCATAAGGGTCATATTTGAATGAGTATAACTCGATGTTAATGTGGTATTTCTGCATATTTCTACCCACCAAATTATAGAGAATCGAATTAGCTTTCCAACAATACCAATTTCATCAAAATCCGACACCCGAGCTAGGAGTTATGGCTTTGCGAAGTAGAGTGCGTCGCCTAACCAATCGCACATGGCCACTGGAAAGCATATGCGATAGCATATGCGGCGCCTATGTAAATATAGGCAATAGCATATGCGGCGCCTATGTAGATATAGGTGATATCATATGCGGCGCCTATGTAAATTTAGGCGATATCATATGCGGCCTCTATGTAGATATATGCGATATCATATGCGGCGCATATCTTATGGTTTCAAGTGACTTAAACCCTCCATTTTGAGTTATTTTGAGGTTAATTAAGTCTTTTAATACTCCTTACAGATCCCTAAACTTAACCCTACAAAATATATAGATCTTAATTACATTACAACCCTACTAACATCTTAAGTTCATCATCCAAGAGCACTAAAAGAGAAAAACAACTAGGGTTGCATAATTAAGCCTGAAGATCCAATTTCAAGGAAATTCCTCCGTCAATCATCAAGAATCTTCCTTCTAAGGTATGCGTGAGTTGATTCATGGACTCCTTTCGTCCATGAAGCTCAAGAACTATCTTCTAAATTATGTATTATGATGTTTATGTTGTTGGTGGTTGATGTTCATGTGGTTGGAGTTTGATGATGCCTAAGATGGGATCTTTGAATGTTTTGTGTGAGGATATGGTGGTATTTAATGTATAAATATGTGAAATTAGTGGTTGAATATTTGTAATCTTCATGAATCCACCTATGCCTAAGATGTACATGTAAGGTGTTTGTGAAAATACCTTAGGATATTGAAATCATGCTTTTATGACATAATAAGTCCTAAATGACTATTCCATGTTCTAAGTTTACGTTCAACGTGATCCCCATGCTATTGTCTTGAATTGAAGATGTTGTATGAGATGCTCATGATATTGTTGTGATATGGAATGACCATGTTATTGAAGCCATGCAAGTATATACATGTTGTGTGTATTCCCGATCATGTGATAGTTTGTTGAGAATCATTCTTATTACGAAATCCTTACTTATGATATTGTGAATTATGGACTGTACTCTTATGATCAAGTCAGTCATGCGTGTCAGTTTTCTTTCATCGAGTCCTGCGGGTACTTGTACCCGAAAACTATAGTTGTGTGCCTAGAGCTAGTGTCATGTTTCAAGACATCCTCAATCAAGCTATGCTCCATAGATTTCAATTAGTCACGTGACTCAGAAAAACTCATAAATCTTAGTAGTTCAGTAGTCCCAGTAGTTTCAGTACTCTCAGTCAGACATTAGATCTCAAGTAGCTTTTCCGTCAGTCAATTGAACTCAGTGAATTCAGCTAAGAAAATATTATCAGCTCAGTTAATCAGTTTATAAATTAGTTCAGTTCAGTTAGTCAGTTCAGCCCAGTTAATCATTTTAGAGTCTTTCAGTTGGGAGTAGGGACTAGCACCGAGCGAGTGAAGGGATGGCGGTTTTTTTTCCGTTATAAAGGTAGAGCCGTTAGCAGCAATTCCTGTACTCCATAACTGCGTAGCCAGCGTAGTACAGGAGTCACCCGTCAAATTTAGGCTATACTTGACTATTATATTGCCTTAGGCTTGATTTCCTGTTCAGGGTCACCCGTCAGAGAGGCTTGACCATAGTAGAGGTCTCTACCCATGGCACGGTATTGACACTCTTACAATCAGGGCAAAGATTGGACCCCACCAGTACAGTATTAGGGAATGTCAGTTAGGTTACTACCTCCCACAGTCACAGTTAAAGTTACAGTTTCAGTAGCAGTCTTCAGAGTAGAAATCAGGAATCAAGACTGTCAGATACAGTCATCGATCTCAGTAAGGAACTCAAATAGTTCCATTGATTCCTATACTATCCCGTCAGATAGGTTTGGTCCCATCTTCAAATGCTTATTACTAGATCTAGAGGTCACCCGGCGGACAGGCTTGATCTCAATCTCAGATTCAGTCGAGTATTCTCATTATCAGTTTTTGAGATCACTCGTTGGCTAGGACTGATCTCAGACTTAGATGTTCAGATACAGTTTGGAACTCAGATAGTTTTCCATAGAATTAGGACTGTTAGATACAGTCATCTATGTTATCAGTCATTCAGTATCTCAGTATCACGAAACTTATGTTGTCAGAGTTTAAACTCAAGTAGTCAGTATCTCCACGAGTTCAGTAGCAGTTACGTATGTATTTATTCTCACGTTCATATTAGTCAGCATGTTCATGCATATAAACCCCATGCATTTAGCCTACCCCCACGTATACTCAGTACTTTAGTTGTACTGACGCGTTTGTGCTATGGTTCTTTCTTTTTATGTTACACCATAGGTTCTGAGGTGAAAATTCCAGATCAGCAGTAGCAGTTCAGTAAGCAGTGAGTCCTCATCTTTCGAGGACATGATCGTTATATTTATTATTCCAAGTATTTCAGTTTATTTTCAGTTTAGGGAGTTAGTTGGAGACATGTTCCTTCAACTCCTTATTCGGACAGTTTAGAGGCTTTCAGGCGATTATAGAGTTTTTAGATTTAGACTTTAGTATTTTCAGTTTTGTTTTGGTACTGTGATACCACCTTATTTCAGATATTTTATTATTCAAGCTTTAACCTTACGCCCTCTTTGTTCATGTTTTCGCATTTTATATGTATATTATGCAGTTACAGGTACATATATTAGTCATGGGTTAGCTTGTGGTCCTTTGGGGTCATGAGCACCGTGTAGCGTTCCGATTCAGAAAATCGAGGTATTACACCGACCCCCACCCCTACTAGGCCGCTCTTCTCCGAAATTTTTTATCATGGATGAGGCTCACGTATGACTTGGTGTTTGAGGGTTTACTTTTTGAAGGGAAAAATACATAAAGTAACATATCTATGTATTAAATTATAAAAAAATAACACTAGTTTTATGAAATTACATTTCATAGCATTTATGGCATATTTTTATTGTGTTTCTCTTTTTTTTACCGCATTGAAAAACTAACCTTCAGTTATCCCTCTTTTCACGCCACTATTCCTTCTCTCTCCATTTTTGAAAGATATTTTTTCATTTTTTCCGCCATTAACAAAAATTTCCAGCTTCACTTTTACTTTCTTTTGCACGATTTTAGCTATATCAAATCTTCATATATTTCAGGTAACACTTAATTTAGCTATTGCATGATTTTTTTTTTTTTTGGGGGGGGGGGGGGG
>NC_061113.1:251848337-251888185 GCF_002878395.1 Capsicum annuum
GGGGGGGGGGGGGTTCGACTGTAACACATCTCAAAATCAGATTTTTTTTAATGGATGAACAAATACTAGAATCACAAAATAAAACTACTGGCATACAAAATTTAAATTTGATTTCAGATTGTGGACCGTCTTTTAGTATCGGCTTAACTCAAGAAGAAGTTGTTAAAGTTGTTTCATCTTCTTTACAGTTTAAGAAATCTCACAGATCGAAGGAGATTAGGTCAAAATTTCGCAACGATCCGATTAAGATGACAGAAATTATGAATAAAAAAGGTTGCAGAAAAAGCATTCTCCAAAGGAAACAAAAATTAAAAAAGGGACAGAGAAGAAAAGAAAAGCTCAAGAAATTAAAGTTTTGAATAGTAAGGTTGATGAGGAAGTGCAGAATTCTTTTGCTGACGATTCTCAAGAAGATAGTGATGAAGAGGTATTATTTTTTTGATGTAAATGTATTTTTTAAGTAAATATATTTTGCTATAAGTTTAGATGTTATTAAAGTTGTAAGTTATATGTATTTTTCAAAATACTGAATATGTATTTTATGTTTTTGATGAAATGTGGAGGGCAAATTTAGTAGAAAATATATTTGTGAAGATGATAGGATAATTGTGAAAATATACTGTTAATAAATAGGTTAATACTCATGAACAGATTTTTTTTGCTATATGTATTTTTATATATTTAATATGTATTTTTTTAAGAATTTGTTATATTTTGCACTGATAAAATACATATGCATGTTACTTTTAGTTTAACTACCATATCAGTATATTCGCTATAGGGTTTGCTATTGGCTAAATATATTTTTGGCTTACTTGATATATTTTTTCAGTCTTGATAGTATTTTTACCATAATTGATTTATATTTTTCAGTGTTGGTTGTATTTTTAGCATACTTGATTTGTATTTCTTAGTGTTGCTTGTAATTTTGATTATATGTGATATGTTTTTTTCAGTGTTGGTTGCATGTTATATTTTTTTTTTTTGTATGCTTGAATTTTATTTACAGATTAAGAAGTGGTAGTTTTACTTTGTATAGGTTATGCGGGACGAAATATTCATAGTCAGAAAACTTTCAAGATTTGCACCACACATGTGCTCGTACAGTGACAAAGATATTTATGAAAGAATACGAGCAGTTTTAAATAAGAAACAATTTAAAAACTTTTGCGACAATAATATTTTTGGTTATTTTATGAAGAAGCAGCAATGTGTAATGCAAGCACAGTTGTTCAGATGCGTTATGACGCTTGAGGTGAAGGGTAGTTCTTCTTGTGGGATTCTGATTTGTGTTAATGGCACCTTTCCTAATTTTACTCCCATGGAATTTGCTATCATAACTGGATTGAATTGTGTGTCAAATAGATATGACTTTATTTTTTACGAGAGTGTACTAAATAGGATTGTTGAGAAGTATTTCAATGGGGCAAAAATTATACAGAAAAGGCAAATATTTCTAGCATTCACGGAGAAAGTATGGGGGGAGAACAATGATGAGGATGCTGAGAAATTTGCAATCCTGTATTTCCTGCATTCATTTGTGTTATCTAATGTTTAAACTGTGGTTATACCTCGTCTTCATTTTGATTTGGTTGATAGTGGAAGATATAAGGATTTTCCATGGGGTTCTTTATCTTTTGAAGATCTGGCTAGAAGTTTGAACATCCGGTTGAAAGCTGGTGGTCAATTTTATATGATTCAGGAAATGTCACTGGCTATTCAAGTGTGGCTTTACGAGTGGTGTTCTAATGTCCTACCAAAGATTGTATCGAAGGTTGATAATCGAATTCCCCGGTTATTAAATTGGAAGACGATTGCACCTCGTCCACGCTTTGAATTTTTGATGAATGCTTTGTTCAATGACAATGGCAAGGTTTGTTGTTACTAAATACATATGTATTCATATGTAATTTACAGTATACATATATACATTTCATTTACAATTGTTTAACTGATTCTTTAACATATATTATTTACCTATTATTCTAGGTTGTCTTTAAGAACATACAACCAACGAAAAAGGAGCTAGCAAAATTACAAATACCAAAGAAGGATGCAATACAACATGAACGTTCTGTTAATTCTGATGACGACTTTCAGGATCCACCACCAAGAAAGATCAACGAACATTCAACGAAGAAACAGAAGGTTCATTCATCAACACCAGTAGCGAAGAAACCTTTAAGGAAAAAGTAAGTAAACGAGCATACCCAAATGAGGACACCATTTCCTCGTGCTGCAAAGGGTGATGGAATGAAGACACCGATTTTTAAGACAATTCCAACACGACAGGCATCTTCTTCAAAAATGAAGAAAGAAAAGCAAATAGCTTAGGTTATTTTTCCTCAGGTACAGTCAAAGTGAGATATTCGTGTAGAGGAAGTAGCCGTCTCAAAGCTTGAGAGTCATGTTGAGAAAGAAGCCTTTATTTCTAAGAAAGATTTTAATGCATTCCGCGATGAGGTGATTGTTTTTTGGCAAATATTTATTTTACATGAAAAAAACTTTGTTTATTGACTTTGTATTAAAATAGGTTTGTCGAGAGTTTAAAGAAATTCGTGGATTAATGAGAAAAAAATTCAAAAAGATGAAGAAAGCATTTGCTCAAAGCAAGGTAAATTTTTTCTTTGAAAATCTTAGTTGATTTGAATATATATACTTATTGGACTGCCTTATACAAATACAACATAATAACTCATTATGTTATTGAACTTAATTTCTTCAGGATCAGGTTGTAGATATTGAAGTTGATAAATCAAATGTTGATGAGGGGGGGTTAGAGCAATCTGGACAACATTTCAGTCCTGATGTTGTTCAATCTTAGGATAATATTTCTGATGGTACAAAGGTAAATATTAAAGTTCAAATACAGATTTAATTGTACTTTTAAAGTTTACAAAACTTTCAAATTTGGAATTGAATTGAAGATTGACTTTAGTATGATGTGCAATTTTTATTTTTTTATGTGTTGTTTACTTATTAAATACATATTCATTGTTTATTAAATACAATTATTTTTTACATCACATATAGTGTATATATACATTTTTGATGATGCTCACATAATAATACATGTAATTTCGTTTATTAAAAATAGTATAACATGCAACACAGTGTGTTTTTAGTTTTGTTCAAATATATATATTTTTCTATTTGATGTTATATATCAATATGTATTTTTAATGTGTTCTACACACTGAAAATGTATTTTTTAGTTTTACTCATATGTATTTTTTTAACACTATATATATATATATATATATATATATATATATATATATATATATATATTAACACTGAGTGTTTTTTTTGTTATGTTCATAAATATGTATTTTTAAGCTTTATGTTATATATCAATATGTATTTTTAATGTGTTCTATACACTGCATATGTATTTTTATTTTACTCATATGTATTTTTTAACATTTCATATGTATTTTAACAAAGAGTGATTTTTTTTGTTATGTTCTTTAATATGTATTTTTGAGTTTGATGTTATATATCAATATGTATTTAAGTGTATTTGTATATACATATATTTATTTTCATACAAAAAAAAAATATATTTTGCTTGACTCAAGTATTAACATGTTATTTGAATTTGTATATGTATTTGTAGCAGCAACATGCAGATAAAGATCCTGACCTCCAGAATATGGATTATGTTGGTACCGAAAGATCACCACAACGATTAAATTCAGAGGTTGATCAGGAATTGGGGGCAAATTTGCTTGGTAAAAAGGTAAATAATTATGTTTCATATATATATTCATTTGAATTCACATATATAAACCGATACAAGTACATGTTTGTTTGATGTTTTGATTTTTTTACTTGTTTTTAAGGGGTGCACTGATTTGCATTCTGAAAAAATGAATGTTGAAATTGATTCTCAACAATTAATCCCTGATGAGCTTCTTCAAAGTATAAATTTGAATTACTTACATTCTGAGAAGGTTGTTCAACATGATTGTCGAGTACGTATAGTGATGTTAACTTTGTCTTCATATTATGTAGTAATCCAGAGGACAATTAATTTTTTTTTATTTTTTTGCAGACCAGCGATGAGAAAATTGATAAAATAATTTTGTCTGATTCGCAATTCACAATCCCTGATGAGATGTTACCGAGCCTAAATGCCTATCAAATACAAAGCATCATCATACATCCATCGCCAAACCGTTAAGAAGAACATGAAATTTTGGATGCAAAAACTTCTGAGACTGTTACTGAAGATCATGCTCAAGTATGTATCTTACTATATTTAGAGTTTATTTTGGTTCAATTTGATAGAAAAAAAGTAATATTTTTTTTTCAATTTTTTTCTTAGATGAACAGAGTGATCACTGATTTGAGTTCAAATTCACTGGTGAATTCATAGGTTGAACTTGCTACAGAGGAGCAAGTTAGGACACCTCCTAATACACAAGAAGTAACCAATGATGAACAGAGGGATGAACAATTGTGGCCTGATTCACAAAACACAATCCCGAATGAGTTTCTACCTAACTTGAATGTCTACGATAAAAAAACATTATGATTCATCCATTCGCTAATCGTAAAGTTAACACTTCCAGACCAAAGTTAAGGATTAGGCGACCATCAAAATTCAAGGAATCTCCATACACCAAAAAATTTAGTTCAGCAGCTGGTAAGTACAATAAGATATATATATAATTTTTTAGGTAATATGTCTTGCAAATACATTTGTATTTATTAAGTTTTTGTATTCTATAATTATATAAGGAGCTCAGCAGGGCTAATACGCATATTCTCCCAGAAACATCAATTTTTATATCACCCGATTGATGGGATAATAGATACGAAGATTGTCAAGAACATCAACGACTAAATTTCTGCCGACCTATTAAAAGCTACTGCCAAGAGGTAGTTCTTTTGAATTGCTTCAAATTATTTTTTTGTATCAATAGATGTTTTCATGGTTTACCATCTCCTTAAAATACCTAGGAAGGGAAAGGTGGATAATTACAAGAGGGGAAAATAAAAAATTTCAAAGATGCATTTTGGTGTTGAGGCTGTTGAAGAAAAAAATTGATTATATACGATGGCGTTTGCAGATCAGACATGGACAGACTCGGTTAGTATATTATTTTAAAAAAATTTCCATTTCGTCTGTTACAATACTTAAAAATACATATTAGGTTACATTGAAAATACATATGGTTTAACATATATGTATTTTTTAAGTATTCAAAGTATGATATAGTATACTACATCGCATACTGTTGCATATACTATTAGATAACATTGTCTGCATGTAACTGAACTTTAAGAATGCAATTTTAGATACACAAGTCTTCTATATTAATATAAAAAAATGCATATGTATTTTTTTCTTGCATACACTTTAATATTTAGAATACAATTTTTTTGAATGCTCTAAATTTTGTGGTATTCACTAATACAACATATTGATGTCTACTTATACCACTTGAGGAAGAAGTCGAAGTATGATCCACACAGTTTGTACAAAAATGAGCCAAACAAATCATACAAATACAGTACAGTTGACTATAACTTTATGAACGTAATTAGATCTTTGAATGATGTATATTCTATGGATCATCAAAACCTTAATGCTGGAGGATAGGAGCACCATCTTATTGAATACATCAATGGGTTCCGTATGTATGCTGCAGTGCCATGGCATACAGTGGAAGACATTTTTATTCCGGTCAATATAAAGGAAAAACATTACTGGGTTCTCGTAGTTTTATTATTTTCAGAGAGGTGTATATTCTTGTATGATTCATATGAATCCAGTGGTCATTATGCGGCTGTTCTTGCTGAGACCGAGAAAATAGCAATGATTATTCCATTGTGTGTCCAAGCTTGTGATTTCTATGTTAAGAAAGGAATTGATCTTCAAAATCATCCAAGATACAAAGACAAAGAATCCTCAGATATGTTTGATGTTTTATTTGAATATGATTTGCCTCAACAACTGAGTGGAAGCTTGTAAGTTTTCAATTTACATATACCAAAATTGTATGTTTTTACAAAATACATTTCACTATTTAATCTGATTTGTTTTTTTTTTTTTTTGTAGGAATTATGGTATCTTTATGATTATGTATGCAGAGTGCCTTTCTTATGGTCACAAAGTTATTGAAACTGAGTTTGATCCCAACGCACTACATACAAGATATGCTGCACTTTTGTGGGACTATGAGATCCGAAAACAAGAAGCAAATGCCATTAGTGATGTCGAAGCACCATTGAGGCCTGCAGGACAAAGTAGAATAACTAGTGTCACTAAAGTTGTTGATGTATGATGGTTGATGGATTTTTGACTTTTTGTATTTTAGAAACTAGTTTATGGATGTAGGTTTTGATTGTACAGACTAATTTTTATGTTTCGAATTGGTTCTATTTCATGGAGTTCTACCATTTACTGTGAGATATTGTTAAAAAAAACTTGCATAGTTTTTATATTATGTTTAAAAATACATATATCATATAAATCAATGGTATTTAGCCTAAAAATATATACGCAATGTTAAAATCAAATATTACAAAAATACATATAGAACATTCATAATATGTATTTACTATGTTGTTGTTGTTCTTTAAAGTTTTTCACCACCTTCCTATATTGTTAAATATAACATGTAGTGTGAGATTTATGGAGTTCTACCTTTTACTATGAGATTTAGTTAAAAAATACATATGTAGTTTTCATATTATCCAGAAAAACACATATGTTGTATAAATAAATTATTTTTCAGCATAAAAATACATATGAAATGTTAGAATCAAACATTACAAAAATACAACTGCAACATACCTTATATGCATTTTGAGGATGTTTTCATTACCTATAATTATAAATTAGGATTTAAATTAAAGTGAAATTTCAAAAATTATTGCAGTTATTTACAAAATAAATATACAGTGTTGATATTTTGCTACAAAATACATATGGATTATACATTAAAAATATTTGTCAAAAAAATACATATGCCGTGTTAATATAAAACTAATGGAAAATACATATAGATCAAACCTAATATGTAATTTTGATATGTATTCATTTTAAATCATTATACAAGAGAATTTGAATTACAGATAAATTTGACTTTTTAACGCAGTTATAGATTTGATTTTAGTTACAAAATACATATGCAGTGATGATATTTTTATTAAAAAAACATATGGATTATACATCAAATGTATTTGTACAATGTAAATACATATGCAGTAATAACATTATGCAAATCAAACATATTTTACAGAATATGTCACATATATTTAAACATTTGAACAATTAGGAATCATATACTTGTTTGGTTAATCAAAGTTACCACCTTTAACCTAAAATATATTTACTCTGTCAAAAATACATATGAACTACTGCTAGAAAATACATGTGTAATGTACAGCTTTTGAAACATATATAGCTCCATTATTGAAATATTACTATCTTCAATTGTCAAATGATTTATAAATGCATTAACTAAACTGAATTAGTTCATCATTATAAAAAGTGAAAAAAAAATATTTTAAGAAATAATACAGAAAAAGAAATGTATCATTTGCGATATTTCCTACAAGAACGCCTATTGTGACTCTTAGCCCCACAACCACCGCATGAGTTGATATTCCTCTTTCCAAACATATCCCAACCTGATTTTCCACGATCCTTCTTTGCAGGTCTTCCTGGAGGTCTTTTGAATTTTTGAGGCAGTACTATTTCATCACGTATGCTCTCTGAAATTATCCAGTCATCGTTGTGTGGCAACGGGCAGATTGGAGCATCATATGTCTTCAAAACAGTTTTTGATTTAAACAAATCTGAACAGTATGACCCGTTTTCAAAATTCTTTTTCTCCAACACCGCACAAGCATGCGCACATGATATCTCATTTATTTGAAAAGCATTACATGAGCACTTTTTTCCTTGATGCAAACAATGAAGTACTTTTGTTTGTCATGTACCGTATACACATATTCTGTGGCTGGTACAACCTGACATAAAAAAAAATGCACTGATACAAAAAGATGAATTCCATATTTTATGATATGTTGTAAGCACACCAAAATTTTTGACAAAAAAATACTTATGCAAATAAAAATACATATGCAGAGTACTTTTTTACAGAGCAGTCAAATACATATGCAGTTGTTAATAATTTTCAATACAACAAAATTCATCTGCAAAATACATATTATGTTCTTAAATTTTCATATTTTTTATGTTGTATATCTTTTCATTAATTTACAACTGCATGGAAAGTATTTTCATATTTATGTTTTCATAATTATAATTTTTCACAAATCTAAAAGGTCATACCGCCATACGGGTATACAAAGCCTCGTTCTCACTGAGTATGTCATTAAACTTTTCAATGAGTGTTGTGAATGTATATGAAGCCTCCTGCCTATTTGCACAATTCTATTTTGCAAACAGTATTCGAACTTCCTCAAGAAAGTCATAAATTGACAGTTCTCTAGCTGATACAAGCACTCCATTATTGACTCCGCAATGTTTGAAGTTAAAGTCCATCCTCGGTGAACTGTTGCATACGACCTAGCCCACTTTTCGTAACCCGCCAATTTCAAATATTTCTTCACCCTCATATCAGCTGCCACAACTTTTTTCATTAACATGTGAAATTCTGATTTTGAATGTGATTTGGCCATTGTATAGAAGATCTCCGACAATACATCGTGTGACTTTCTGTATAGTTTTTTCAAATTTTCCCATAGATGCCACATACATGCATAATGTGGAACATCTTCGTACACATCACCAACAGCCTTTATGATGCTTGGATTTCTATCAGATACAACACACATGTTTTGTCTTACCCCGTACGCTTTCTTTAGATTTTCGAAGAACCACGTCCAGGATGCATCATTTTCAGAATCAAGCACACCATATGCCAAAGGAAATATATGACCTATATACACAATCCATCATTTTCAGAATCAAGCACACCATATGCCAAAGAAAAATATAAACTGCACAGTGCAGGCCAATTTAAATACAGTTAGGAACTGCATATGTATTTATTACAAATATAGGTCAATTAAAATGTATATTTTATCTACCAGAAATGGTATCAATTACATATAATAAAATATAATTGCACATAACTATCAAACATAATCAATTTTACATGTTTCATTCAGGAAACTTTAAAAATATATGTAATTACATACATATATGTATATATGAATTTGATATATGTATTTTTCAAGTCAACAGCAGAAATATAAAAAAATACAACCAGTTATACAATGTAATTATTATTAAATGATACTAACCTACTCCGTCCGTTGTACATGCTGTTACAAATGCCCCAGTATACATTCCTCTCAGATGACTAGCATCAACAACTACGGTTGGTCTATAATGATCGAATCCTTTAGTGAATGCATGTAGAGCGATAAATACATACAAGAACGCATTATCATCTGTCTTCTTCATTCTTATATGTGACTCCGGATAAGTAGTATTCAGCACATATAAGTATGATGCCAGTTTCTCATAAGATGTTGATGGCTTACCCCTCAACTCTTCTAACGCTCTTTCCTTGGCCCTCCAACATAAAGTGTATGTCAAATTCATACCAAAATCTTTTTTCATGTCATTTTTTATTTTTGTCGCACTGTATTTTCGTTTGTGATTTTTGAATTTCTGTTTAACCATACCAGCTATCAACATACTAGTTACATGCACCTTTTGATAGATCTTGTCCTTCAGTGGGAAAGTATGTTGAGGTATGAATCTTCTAATTCTAAACATTCCAGTGTCTCCCATGCCTGATGCACACATTAAGAACTCGCAGTTTCTTGATTTGCAAAACAATGTATAACTGCATCAAACATGATTAAATATATTCAAAATACATATCCAAAGTAATATTTAACAAAATCAGAGTGATATAGAATGTATGTACATTTTTTTACTAGACCTTTTACTGCGCGTTTGAAACTTTTTTCTAATTGCATAGTCCTTCATGACTGACTTTAAAAAAAAATTTGTCAAGTAAACCTGATCGTCCTCAACATGTTTGTGATGTGGGTCTGAGATAATCACCTCAATAGTATCCATCTCAAAAAGATCTAACGCTTGTGTATCTTCACAAACCACTAAAGCTCCTTTATTTGTTGTATTTATCAATGTTTGCAAGTTGTTACAGTTGATTCCTCTTTCAGCAACACATATAGATGAACTTGCCAAGTTGTTCCCTACAACTTTATCCAAAGGGCTTACACATAGAGGAAGACAATTCATGTCTTGTACCAGCTTTTTCTGCAATATAAACACCTTTGAACCCATATCGTTATGTATTTCTATCTGCCCTGCATTAGCAGTGATTTGATATTCCACTAAAGTACGTTTTCTGGTTAAATTCACACTTAAGTGAGATGCCAAAACATCATGCAGCTCAACAAATATTGCTGATGTGCTCAACCGTATAGCATCAGTGACCTATTCTTCAAAGTTCTTTTCGTACGTCCATCGGCCAGAGTGCTTCACAAGGACTGATATGCTTCCCATTTCTACTTGATTTAACCAATAAATAAACAAATATACATATTTGTCAGATACCACTTATTTTAACACACTATTTACAGCTTTAAGTGCAGACAAAGTTACCCAGCCAACATCTCAATTTATTAAATACATTTAAACAATATTTGTTTAAAGTTACATACAAATACAACAAAAGTTTTCAACCAAATACAGAAAATACTCCTTCAAACGGAAGTAAAACCGGTACGAAATATATTTTCACATATACACTTACATTCTCAAATTTCAAAAAGGAAAACAAAAATACATATGCAATGTTAACATAAATCATATCAAAAATACATATGCAGTGTTAACATTAAGCATATCGAAAAAATACATATGCAACATACATAATTTGTAATTTGATATGTTTTATACATATCTGTCAAATGTCACTTGTTATAACATGCACTTTTCAGATTTAAGTGCAAACAAAGTTACACAGCCAACAACTCAATTTAAAAAATACATTTACACTACATTTTCTTAAAGTAAAATATCTTTTCAAATATACATTTATACTATAGAATTCCGATAACAAAGCAAAAATATATATGCAGTATTAACATTAAGCAAATCAAAAATACATATGCAGCAGATATTTTATACTTTTGTATGAGTTCATAGAATATCATCAAATTCAACAGATACATTCAATCATTCATTTATCTAGTATTTCAGAAAATAATTGAATCAATTTCAATTCGAAAGTTATTTACAATTTGTTCTACTGTTAAAACAATCAAAATAACAACAAACGATTCTCAAAATAATATTCGAATACTATTTTTTTTCCCATTAAAACAACTTTAAAGCTGAAATTTGCAACAGATACTTGAATTCCAATTTTATTGCTGCCTTGAATCTAACTCGAATTTTTTTAAAATTTTTTCACATATAAATTAAAGTCGACAGCCAAAACTTGATAGGCACATCAGTAATGGTTAAAAAAAATGAACTGAATAACAATAATGATTAGGTACCTTAAACAGTAGTAATGGTTGAATTTCAACTGACAGTTGAATTCAAACAAATGGAACAAATGAATCAACAATTGAATTTGATTCAATCAAATTACTGGATTATTTTGCAATTGCTGTTGATTTTGAAGAAGAATCAGTCCAATTTGATTCAGCAACACCAATGCTTAAATTTTCAAAACAGGGTAAGTTTAGAACAAATTGCTAAGAAAAGATGCAGCCGTTAATGAGGAAAAACTAAAATTTGAATTCTCAAGTTATAACGGATGTCACATTTTTTAAGAGTTTTAAATGGAAAAGGAATCTACATAATTACTTGATTGGTAATTATACCATATATAGCTCGACTAATTTTAGTTGTGCAGTAATTTTTTTATACATATATTTTTCCAACAATATTTTTTAAAAATACAAAATATAAGTTGCTATAAAATGTAATTATCAAACTGTTGTTATAAAATTAATAATTAGACTCTTAAGTATGCTGTATCTGAGTTTTGCCCCTTTTTCAAATAAAAAAAGGTAGGCCCAGTGTGAGGGATTTCGTTTTGAATAAAGAAAAAATACGCGGGCCCATTTATCCATCTTACCCTTTATTGTTATTTCTTCCTTCCCTCTTTTTTTTTTACTCATAGCCTTTTCCCTCTATTTTTTTTCCTTTTTTTATTTAATTCTTTTGTAGTCTAATTTTTTTAGGTTAATTTTATTTGCGCACAACTCGATTAGTTTTATGAAATATTGAAAAGAAATTACTCCATTTGTCTCTATTGAAAATTAAATTTGAGACCTCAAGATACTCTACTCACTTCGTTGAATCACTGGGTCACACCTTAGTGTAGTTATTTTTAAGTTTTTTCATCACTATTTATTTTTTTTCTTTTCTAAAATCTAAAAAATTCATAAAAACTATGGTCAAACACAACTTCAATTCTAATTTTTAAGCTCTCATGGCCAAACGCTTACTTAATATTAATTATTTATGTATACTAATTAATTATAAAATATTTAATTAAAAATGATAATGAAATGAAATTATCGGAGAAATTATGATGTTAACCTGTACAAAAATAAGAGAATTAACTTTATGAATGTTTACTCTTATCAGATATAACTTTAATGACGAAAATACAAATTAAAGTTTATTTTTTATATTTTTTTTTACGAGTTAACACCATAATTTCTTCGATAATTTTATTTCAATGTCACTTTTTAATTAAATATTTTATAATTAATTAGTATGTATAATTAATAAATAATTAATATTTCTCATTGGCCTATTGAAATTTTGTGAAATTTCTTCTCACACCAAACTTATTGTTATTTAATATCCTCCCTACTTTCTTACTCACTCATCAGCCTTTCTCCATTTCTCTCTTTTATTTTTTATTTAATTTTTTTGTAGTCTAATTTTTTAGATTAATTTTATTTACATACATTTCGGTTAATTTCAAAAAATATTGAGAAAAAATTACTTAGTATTTGTCTCTAGAAAATTATCGTGATCTTATGGTGCTCAATCAACTTTGTTTAATCACTAGGTCACACCCTTAGGTGCAATTATTTTTATGTTTTTTCAACTCACAATTTATTTTTTATCTTTTTCAAAATCTAAAAATTTTAAAAAAAATATGGCCAAACACAATTCCAACTTCAACTCTAAATTTTAGGCTCTCATGGTCAAACACTTACTTAATATTAATTATTTATTAATTATAGATATTAATTAATCATAAAATATTTAATTAAAAAATGAAAATGAAATAAAATTATCGGAGAAATTATGGTGTTAACCTCTACAAAAAATAAGAAAATTAACTTTAATTTGTATTTTCGTCAAAAGTTAACTTTTAAGAAGAGTAAACATTCCTAAAGTTGATTTTCTTATCTTTTGTACAGGTTAACATTATAATTTCTCCGATAATTTCATTCCATTAATTAAACATTTTTTATAATTAATAAGTATGCATAAATAATTATTATTAAGTAAGCGTATGGTCATGACAACCTAAAAAATTAGAGTTGGAATTGTGTCTGACCATATTTTTTATGAAATTTTTAGATTTTGGAAAAGATAAAAAAAATGAGATGAAAAAACATAAAATTAATTGCACCTAAAGGTGTGATCTAAGTGGTTCAATGAATGCAATTGAGCATCATAAAATCTCAAATTTAATTTTCAATAGAGACAATTACTAAATAATTTCTTTTCAGTATTTCATGAAATTAATCGAGGTGTGCATAAACAAAATTGATCTAAAGAAGATAGACTATAAAAGAATTAAATAAAAAAGGAAAATAAAACAAATGGAGAGAAAAAACTATGAGAGGAGGGAAGAGGGTGAGATGGATAACAAGTGGGGCGCACATTTTTTTAATTCAAAAAATAATCCCTAACATACCGATCATATTGAGCCTCATCATGATAAATTTTTCCCAAGATGAAGTACATGTTGCTGATTTTTATGTTTTATAAATATTGCAAAATGAATGAAGAATTCCCAATTAATCTTTGAGCAATACCTAACATTTTGGGCAATTAACTAAGAAAGAATTCTTAGAAGGCATTTTATTTTTCTAACTTGTAGCAAGCTGTCTTTGTTTTAATCATATAGAGTGTATTTGGTATGATGGAAAATATTTTTTGAAAAATGTTTTCTAATTTGAAAAGGGGTTAAAAATATTTTTGAATTATTTGAAATAGATAAAAAAAAAATTCTCTATTTATTTTTTTGCTCAAAAATGTCCCTTTGTTTGTTTTCTGGTTTCAAAAATATTCTTCCGTTAATTTTTTGGCTCAAAAATTTTTCTCTCTGTGTAATGCCAACAAGCACGCCACATAGATAAAAAAAATCATTTGATCAGTCCACGCCAATATACACGTGAAAATCACTCCATTTAATCCATCTAACCATCAACCCATTTTATTTTATTTAAAAATTCAATTCAATCCATAATCAAAAAACCTAACCCAAAAGGTAAAATTTAATTCCTTAATTTTTTTTCCTCAAATCATCCCTTTCACCGTCTTTCATTTCATTATTAACATTTTCAAAATTACGAGACTTACTTGAGCAATTCTTGATCTCATCAACTTATGGTTGTCCTACATTGTCACTAAACTTCTTCTCTTAAAATTTTGATTTTGTCTCCAAATTATCATTGTTCTCACTATAATCAGGTTCCTCATTAGACAAATTCAGATAGGAAATCCAGTAGCAATCCGATCTGAGAATCCAATTGTCTAGCGTCGACCCGATTTTTTGGGTAACAATTTGAGGACCTAATTATTTCCTCATCTTTCGCCTTGGTTGATCCGAAATATCTAAATTCATCACATAAAAAATAAGCAATCAAATTTTTTAATTTTTTTACTTGGGTTGAATTTTTTTCCATATAGGTGGGGTTGGATATTTTAAATAGACAAAATTAAGTTGATGGTTAGATGAATTAATTGGAGTGATTTTTCACGTGTGTGCGAGTGTTTTAGTTCAAAAATTAACGGAAGGATATTTTTTAGCCCAAAAAGCAAATAGAGTTGTATTTATGACCTAAAAAATAAACGAAGGATATTTTTAATCCATTTCAAATAATTCAAGGGTATTTTTGATATCATGTTTGATTAGTTTAAATATTTTGAAAAAAAAAAATTCAAATCAACTTGTTTTCCTCAAATTTAAGAAAAATGGCTTTCATTCAAAAAGTAAGTAAAAACATTTTTCAAAACTCTCTTTCAACCTTGCACTCAAATTAAAATATTCATACTATTTTCAAAATCACCTACCCCTACCCCTACCCCTACCTCTACCTCCTACCACCCCATTAAAAATAAATATTTAATTTTTTTAAGAGTATTTCAATTTTTTCTATCCCGGCCCCCACCCCTACCATTCCCCCTCAAAAAACTATTTATTTTGTTTAAAAAAGAGAAAATGGTCAAAAGTCCCCCTCAACCTTTACCCCAAATTTCAACTACACACTTATATTTTGCGAGGGTCCTATGACCCCCCTGAACTATTTTAAAATAGAATTATTACCCCCCGAATTATTTTAAAGTGGAATATATACCCGTCTAAAAAGCTCATACCCAGATTTTATTTTAAGCAGTGGTCTGCACGCGCTGCCACGTGTCATTCCACGTAATTTCACGTCATATTACCTTTTTTTACTATAAAAGATTGATTACTTTTCCTTTTCTCTTTTATTCTTTTCTCCTACTTCTCCTTCCTTCCTCTGTTAGTCCATGGACTAACACACTGAACATAAATTTAAATTTCAAATACAGCATTTGACTAAATGATGTAAGATTACTCCTCAATCAACAATTAATGTCCAAAATATATTTAATTTTTACAAAATGGCACCACCTTCTCCTATTAACAGAGAAAGATAAGCAGCTTCAATGGTGCACAACTTTTGGCAATGAAACACCGCTGGACAGTAACGGTGATGGCAAAATTAAAAATTTCGACTACTTCATTTTTTTCGATGAATTTTAGCATTCTCAACGTCAATCAATTTTTGAGGAGCTAAGGAATAATTCTAACCCAAAAATTAATTCGAATTTTTCAATCTGAATTGATTCAACATTCTCAAGTCAATATGAAATTGGTTGATTGATTAACATTGAGAATGCTGAAATAAACCCAAAAAAATCTACTTACATATCAGTGAACATCGTTGATTCGATCGAGAAAATTCAAAATTCTCAATTTGAACTGATTCAACAAGGTTAATCAATCAAAACTAGTTCTATGAAGTCGGAACAAGTCAATTTTGTGTTTGGAGATGAGGAAGATGATAAATTAATCTTGAATGCCATTGATGAATTCTGGGATGCCATTGAAGAAGGAGGAGAAGGAGGAGAGGGAGAAGAAGAAATGCCATTGATGAGTTCTTGAATGCTATTGATGCCATTGTTTGTGAAGAAGAAAAATTGAAGAAGAAGAAAGAAAATGAATAAAAAAAATAATAATTAAAATTATATATATTTATTTAAAAAAATATTAAAAATAAATTTTTATTAAATTATTTTCGTTCTCAGTCTCTTTAAACAGAGTGAAACACATTCTCTTGCCATGTCAGCGTTTGGGAGATAATAATTTCATTTTAAAACAGTTCAGGGGTCATAGGACCCCCATAAAGTATAAGTGTGTAGTTGAGATTTGAGGTAAAGGTTTGGGGGTTTTTGATCATTTTCTCTTTAGAAAATTTAAATTTTTTTCTTACTCCACTCTCACTCCTACTATATTCCCCCCCCCCCAAACAAAAAAACAAAAAACGAAATTAAAATATTTAATTCTTTTTTTCCCCATATTCCCTCCCCAATCCCCACCCCCCCCCCCGCCCCCCCCCCCCCCCCCCCGCGCCCCCCAAAAAAACAATCTAAAATTTATTTTTTAAAAAATTTTAACTTCTTTTCTTACCTCACCCTCACTCCCCAACCCCCCAACCCCTACTAGTCCCTCGCCCCCTCCCCTTACCCCTCCCCCCAACCACCACCACCTCCACACACTTAGCAATAGCAACCCTCCTCTAAAGGAAAAATTATTTTTTTTAATTATTCTTTAAAAAAAAGTTTTTAAAACCTTTTTCTTACTCCACCTTTTTACCCTATTCGTTCTCATTGATTTATATATATATATATATATATATATATATAAACATTTTTAGAAAAAAGATTCTACTTACACAACGAGCACAAGAATATAAGAGACAACTCATTTTCTTAGAAAATTTTTTTTTTCCTCCATATCAAACACACCATAAAAAAAAAGTATTTTTCGGCATCAAAAATTATTTTTTTAAAAAATATTTTCTATTCTTTTGTTAACCACTAAAATGTATTTTCTGAAAAATATTTATTCATTCACCAATCAAATATTAAAAAATATTTTTTGAAAAATATCTTTCATTCACCAACCAAAATAAGAAAATAAGTAAAAAAATAACTTACTTTTGAAGAAACTAATTTCTAAAAAAATATTTTTTATGAAAACATTTTCCTTCATACCAAACACACCCATAGTCTCTCTTATCTTTGATCTTGAGATCTAGATATTAGCGATTGATTTCACTTTCAAGTATTATTATTTTGTTTGCTTTTTTCACTAGCTTCTAGCTGAAAAAAAAAATTAAAAATAATCGGACCTAACTCAACTCTTACTTATAAATTTTAACTTAATTTGCATCCACACATTCTTTACGACAAACAGTGCGGCGAACAAAATGCCAAATAACAAAAGAATGTAGGCCTCACCTTGTTAACAGGATAGAGAGACCCTGATGAGTTGCTCTAATTCATAAAAATATTATCGCATTCGTCTTGAGTTTTTTAAAAATACAAAAAAGGATTCAAAATATTTTTCACCTATTAAAAATGATGCAAAAATATATTTCATCTATCTTTTGGCTCTATAATACCCTTCACATCAACCTTTGAGCTCCAAATTGCCCTTTATATATATATATATATATAAATCTTTGGGCTCCAAAATATCTTTTATTTAATATTTTTAATAGTAAATAAATAAAGAAACATTTAACTAATGAAGTGGCACATTACTATTGATCCGTATTTTATTAATTAAAAAAATTTAAACCATAACTCATAATGCCTTGTTTTGAAATTCATGATCTAATACTTTTTATAGGTTGAAATTCCTATGATGAACAACTAAAAACTTGTTGTACACTCATCGAATATGTCATCGTTCTTAGAACAGAATAACGCTCACCACATGATTTTTACAAGCTGAGATTGGTTACAAGAGCTTCAATTTTAGAAATCTTTTGGAGCATATAAAAGAAATAATGCTTTGCCTGGTGAACTACAATGCTATAATGCATGTAAATGAAAAGGGGGTTTAGAAATTAATTATAGTAGAGCATTAGATGATTTTGCCTTAAGCAATTCTAGAATTCTAGATAATTTTCTCTAAAGTGATATCAATGACACTGAATCCAACAACACTCACCTGTTGAAATATGTTGTAAATGCTATTATAACAGAAGTAGCCGTGATATTATTACTTTATGTATCAAAGTAATTTTTTATGTAATTTGATTATAAGGTTCAGTAAATCTCATGTCACCTTCCACGCATAAAATGAAGCATGGTAATTCACCTCTAAAGAAGAGATCAATAAGTAAATTTTAACTTGATTTTGCAAATTTCTAAGGTAGAACGTAACTTATGGTGCAGTCCTTTGAAAGAATATCAAACACAAATATTCGTACATGGAAGAAAGATGCATAATTTGACATGATTTCACAATAAAAAGTACTAAAGCATTAATATATTAGTATTGATCATCAGGTATAAATGAGGTAGGTGTTGTGGGTTAGAATTTTTAAATAATAAATTGGAGATCAATGAAAATGTATCACTTCATTAATGAACTATTATTTATTTATTTAATATTAAGAATGTTAAATAAAGGGCATTTTGAATCTCAAAGGTAGACGTAAAGGATATTTTGGAATCCAAAGATAGATGTGAAGAAAATTTTGGAGCCCAAAGATGGATGTGAAGGACAATATGAAGCCAAAAGGTGAATGAAAAATATTTTTATATTATTTTTAATAGGTAAAAGATATTTTAAACCTTTTTCCCTTAAAAATATATTATTTTTACGGAATTCAACATAAACATTTTTAGAAAGTAGAGCAACATAGAGCCACACTCATCAACACGCAGTCCTCTTTTAATTTGCAAAGTTCATTGAACATATGTGCTTTACAATGTTATATGGGCTCTGTGCTTTTAGTAACGAGTTGTAATCTTTTATTTGGGATATCTTTTACTCAGTTATTTTTACTTGTTACTTCAGGTTTTTTGAAATTTACCTTACATAAATTTTAATTAATATTTTAAAATATACTTTTTAATCATATTAATAGAGAAGAGATTATAATTTATAACATTTCTCATATAATTATTAAATATTTAAATTTAAAATAGTAATTTACTTTAATTTTAGAAATTAGCCAAATTAACATCTGTAAAACTGACAGGAAGAAGTCTACTTTAATGTATCTAGTCATGACTCATGTGGGCACATATTTCAGGACATGAAGTTAAACATATGGTGTGACAAGATTTAGAATAATATCTACTTTTTTTATAAGTGCTTGATTAGAAAATATCCACAAGATTCACGAGACAGAAAGGAGCAATTATTCAGAGTCTAACCACTTCTTCTGTCGTTTTCTCGACACCGACGGAGTTAAGAATTTGCACTAAAAGTTTAAATATTAAGAAGAAAACAAGTGAAGAAGCTGAAGGAATTTAATAATTATTATATATTTAAAATATAATTTTAATTATATATAAATAATTTAATTTATAATCAACTCCCTCGACTCTACTTAGCTTTGCTCTTAAGAGATGTATATTCAATTCTACCATTGTATTTACTATTCAAGGTTTCTATAACATGTTAAACTACATTCGTTCAAAGATAAAATATTAAAACTGTAACCATTTTCGTCTACCGGAATGATTCATCGTAATATAAGAGCTAAGCTGCTTTGGGTGTATTGGCATTATTAAAGCGGACATTAATAATGTTGGAACAGTAATACGCAAAATCGATGGGTGCATTATTTTTTTTAATCCATCCAACCTAACAATCCCTTAGACCAAAATGATTCACTAGGAAGTAGAGTCGAAATCAAAGTTTAAGCCTCACGTGTTTGAGATTCTAGTCCTTTTATGTTATTGAATTTTAAATTTTAATAACTTATTTAATATTCATAAATTTCTTAGGACAAATAAAGAGGTTCGAACCAACATTTTTGAGTTCCGCCGAACTTGAAATCTATACTCTGGCTCAAAACCCAGCTAAGAAGGAGATACAGGATTCCGATGCATCAGAAATAACAACAAAAAGCCACATTTATTGGAATCAAGAACCAAAGCTACCTACAGAAGGTAACCAAAACAATTAAAGCAAAGAGGAGAACTAAAGGGAAAATTTTCATTTGTAGGACAATTTCCTCATGAAGAAAATACATGCTAGTTGATGTGATTCTTGTCTGACTCAATCCCATTACCATTTTGCTGTGGGGTGACAGATGTAGTCATCAAATCAAAACCCAACTTTTGCTTTGTGATATCATCAAGAACCTCAATCATTTCCCCTGAAAGATGATTCTTGGAATCACCAACTTTGCCTTTCCTGAAATATGTGTTGTTTGCAATAGTAGGAATAAAAGTTCCAGTGTGTGTACCCTCTTTATTCACCTCCAAATTACTCAGTTTCTCAAAGCTACAAAATTCTGTTATTCTCTCTACAATGCCTTCCCTTTCTTCCTCTATGGAAAAAGGCTGCCCCAAGAACTCTGCTAATCTCTTAGCATTAAAGATTGGATCTTGTTTCATGTCTTCATACTTCAATAAAAGAACCCTCTTTGGAAATTCTAAGCTAGCTTTGTAATAGCCCATTACATGATCCCAAAATGGACCAAATGGGGAACACCCTTTAGTGAATTGGTCAAATGCTTCTTGTAGAGAAATGAAAGGAAGTTCTTTGGGTCTTAATTTCTGCACAAAATACCAGCAAGAAGCTAAAACATCTTTCGGATCTCGAAAAATGTACACTATTTTGCAGTTGGACTCTGGTAATGAATTGAAAGCAAGATGTGAATGCATGAGACAAGTGTTTGGTGTGGGATTTGTTGGGTGCGTAAATGCATAACCCTCTAGCTGTGGAACTAACTCATGTGGATTTGATGTGAGCAAAGGGTGTGTGTTGAAATCCAAGTGTGATCTGTTTGTAATTGCAAAAAGAATGGCCTTCAGCCATGTAGTGCCAGATTTTGGGTAACTGGCTAGTATGACACTGTCTGGTTTTGGCTTAAAGTGTTGCTGCTGAAGTGCTATAAGACCTTGGAGAATTCCTGTGGGATACCAAAAGCCTTTGTATTGGAGTACATGTTCAGTAAGCCAACCTCTTTCTTTTGGATGCTCAGAGAGTGTTATTATATCAGGGGATTCTTGCTGATTGTTGTGGCTTTGTTCTTTGGTGGCACCATTTGTGAGTAAGGGGGAGATTTGGGTAGAAAACAAGCGTGCCATTGAGTTAATAGAGCAAAGGGAGTGGACACTTGCTACATTTATAAAGAGTTGGCCGCTCTACCAAATATACATATATTATACGCTAATTTATATATGATTTGCATATATATATATATTTCCTGCAAAGCTTGGCCACTGCGGTACTTAAGCTTCCATGTAAAACTCGAAGTAATGGAAGTAACAAAAAACATGAAATTTCTTGACACTGCTTACCAAAGGAGAAAAACATAACAGTTGCCCTGATGCATCATATCATCAAATATAAATCACTTACATATGTTGCAGTAGTTATAAGTTACAGCAACTAAAATAATTGGATCCGCGTACAGAACAACAAAAATATGAAGATAAAATCTACCTAGAGGTGATCAAAGGAACAAGATTATTAGAAAAATTGATAGAAAAATTTGTTGTATCATTTGTAGAGACAGAGAAAGACTCTCAACCAAAGTGATTCCCCTAAACCCTTTTATCTTAATGCATGCTTGTTGTTCCAGTATATAGTATAAGTTTCCTTTGTCACACTACTAAAACTGATAAGAAGACTAGGAAGAATTCCTTAAATAGCGCAAAATTGTCTATTTCTAACTCTACAATGATGTAAAATACATTCCTAAACTTTAAGAATGGGATCGAGTATGTAACCGCACTTGAAAAGTAGTATAGTGTTTCAATGTGTAGCACAATCCTGAAGGTGTGGGTGCGTCTGATTTACATATCGTTCCCACAAAGGCCTATACCTGTTAATGCACAGCTTAAGCCATGGCTTCATGTTTCCATTGAAGTGAATCACTGCTGCACTCTCTATCAGGCGATTGTCAACATTCACGTCATAACCTAATCCCAACACATGCCACCTCCGATCAAGTGGCTCCGTCATTCCATAAAAAGCTAATAGTCCCGGTGGAAGGGTTCCTAGCTTCCAAATCGTCCTATCAGCATTTTGTTCTATCCAATAATGATATTGGGCAGTAACATTTGCTTTCCTCCAGGCAATCAAATCAAAAACATTCATACCAAATGCCCATCCACAGGCCTGGGGATCAAACTTAGAGCTGATGAGTGGATTGGAAAAGTTGAGATACTTGTAATAACGATGAAAAGCTTCAAGACAAGTTTCTACTGCTCCATTCACATTTCCATGCAAATCCAGCGAAAAGAGAGGCGTCAAATCCTTCTGAACTACAACATCATCATCAAGGAAGACAATCTTTTCCAACTGGGGGTAAATCTCGGGGATGTAAAAGCGAAGGTGATTCAACAAATGTATATATTTTGGATTCCGGAACTTTGTCTCGACACCTGTATCTTGAGATCCCTCAAAATAATACTTCCTCAAGTCTGTCGCCATTAGCAGCTTTACAGCAGGAGAATAAGACGAATTCAACCAAGTGAAGTTGTCAATATTCTGTACTTCTACTGTAGAACCTTTGAAGTCATTGTTCAGGAACCAAGCCAGCATCGCTCCATAATGTATTGAATCCGTTACGATATGGAAAACTAACTGCTTAGGGTGATCAGCATTGGCCACAGTTGAGTTGATAACAACTGAAACTGCCAAAAGATTATCTGAAAATATGCAGAAGTGATACAGGTTATTGTCCACTAAACGGGGCGAGTTTCTCCTCTCATCAGCAAAATCCTGCAGTGACATTTTTGTAAGCCAATCAGCCATGAGCTTGATTTCTAGGCAGTGCAGGTTCTTTGGCAGAGACTCAGCTGTTAACTGTCCGAACATCATACTTTGAATAGATGCAGCATTGGCACGCTCTTCAAGAGCTTGAATATGTGATTTCATTGTGATCATAGTCGTAGCAATATCATAATGGGCATCCTGTGCCTTAAGGATGAGAGAAGATAGACTTCTTATGTTTGGCTCAGCTTCATCTAGAGAAATGGGCTCATCTCTCATTGCAGCCTTTGAGAGTAAAAGCTGACAGCTTCTTATCTTTGTACTTAGCTCCCACGCAAGATGAAGGTTGTTGTGCTCTTTTGCTATAATGATGTAAGCTTTGGCTAGTGTTGTTTGCTCTGCTAATTGTCTGGCATATGAATTAACACTCAACATATCTTGTGTGAGATTCATACGCTCATGCACAACCTGCTCATTCCTAGATTCTATTTCCTGGAACAACGGAAAAAAATAAGCCAGTTGTGATTATCAAAGTATTTTAGAGTTGAAATAAAATAAGATGGAACTCAGCCAATTTATCCACTGAAAGTTAACTATATCTGTGTAATCAAATATATTGACAAGTACAACCAACCATACAAAAGTATCGGTAAATGAGATCACAATTCTCACTAAGCCAGATCGCTAAAAGAAGGTGTTTGTCAACAATTACACAGTTTACATACTAATCCATAATTGCGATTCTATTTTATTTATATGATGCAACTTCAAAAAAGACCCTAAAAATGTTTGAGTTACTTTTGCATATTGTTAAGTCCTTGCTCTTAAACCATGTAATGTATTAGATGGATATTACTGTGCCTGGAAAGACACTCTGTACAAGACTTAGAAGAACCTGCCAACTCAAACAGATGTCTCACCTACAAGGACTCATGGCACATTCTATGCTTCTGCATTTTTAAATATTAAAATAACTTAATTATTTATTCTTTCAAAATTTGCTAACAAGTGGACAGTTAACATTTGTCTTCAGAAATTGTCGAAAAGAACTAAAAATAGCAATAGGTGAAAATGGCTAGAAAGAAGTAAGTGGAGTGAAGCGGAAAGATCAATTTAGCATTATCACTTACAAAGCTAGTAAAGGAACATGGGTTATATTTCATAATGACGTATGACAAAGGTAGAGGAAGTAATGATAGACAATCAAATTACTGAATGGAGTTGCCACTTTATTTACTTCCACTGACCCAAAGCAGGTCCTGTTTTCATCCTTAGTCAATTGTGAAATGGTGTTGATTCATCAAAAAATAATTTTTAATGCACTGTATATGCTTCTCGTGGAACCCGTTTACTTTTCTGGATACACATCTTTCCCACGTTTATTCCTCAAAAATGAAAAGCAAAGATATGGTTTCCCTTGCTGAACCTTTTTCCTTTATGAAGTGCACCAAGTGAAAATGGGACTATAATTTAGGTCGAGTAATCTAAACAAGACACATAAAAAAATTATTGAATTACAAATCTATAGAACTTCTACCATCAATACTTTCGTGTTGGTTTTATAAGATAGACCGTCATAGCAAGCATGTCAGCCATATATATATATAGTCTTTCCATGTGCCTGTCAAGGTAGAAGTTGATGGCAGTGAAATGCTTGTTCCAGGAAGCAGGTGTTCAGAAAGAGGGATTTTGGCTATGTTGAGAACAGGGACCAATAGCTGGTAGCAATGGGAAATAAGAAGTTGGAGGTGGATTGTTGCCATTCTAGCAGAAGAGAAAAAGGAGTGGTAGAAAATAGGAAGCAGAACTGGGTATAGGTAGATGTAAGGATGAGCTGTATAAAATGCACAGCGGCAATGGTAGTTAAGTGCACAGGACCTGATGCCACCATTTCCTCAAAAGAATTACCACAATCAAAAAGATCAAAGTCACCAGGGACACAAGCACACCGCCAGCCAGAAAGATCAGCGGAGACAACAAGTAAATCATTGACAAACAATATGGAGAAAACAGAACTCCCAGTACCCAACAGGCAGAAGAAAACAATTAGAGTTTGATGTGACACAGTTCTGAGTATTTAAGGGAACTACAGACCGCTGCTCATAACATTGAGTTGATTACCCAAGACAAGATATGTTAAATTTAGCCACTGATACAAAATTCCACAAGCATAGGTTGAACACCTCTAATTACTCCCTACTCAACAACAACAACAAACACAGTGTATTCCCACCTAGTGGGGTCTAGGGGGGTAAGATGTACGCAGTCCATACCTCTACCTCTGATGAAGTAGAAAGGCTGTTTCCGATAGACCCCCGGCTCAAGACACGAGATACCATACAAACACATAGTAAAGCACGGAAGCAGATTACATAACATAAATACGGCACCCATAAGTAATATAAAACAGAGGAAAGCAGAGGAAAGCACACAGATTCGTAATAAAACATGGAACACGGAAGACGGAGTCATAACAGGAATAAAACCCCCACCAAGTAATTCCCTACACTAGCGACCCAAACTGGCCCTAATCCTCTGCCGAAATTTGCGCCCTCCCTACTATGCATCTAAATAAAAATGAACTACATCTTCCCTTAAACAATATAGAAGTGATGCACATGTCCATATTCCGGCTTAGTGTTACACATGACATACAAATCAAAGCAAAATGGACTCCACAAAATTTCATAATTAGGAGCTGTAGTTAAGAGAGTCATCTATCACACATAAGCTTTTAAGAGACAAGCATCACTTAGAAGAACCAAAGCATGAAGCAATTGATGTTAATGCATTGAAAACTAAGTGCAGATTTAACATCCTAGAAATCTTCCAACGGGCAATGTCACAAAACTCAACAATTCGTGAAATAAACATACAACAACATATCCATTGTAGTCCCACCTTTGTGATCTAGGGAGGGTAGAGTGAACACTGACCTCACCCCTATCTCAAAGGTAGAGAGGTTGTTTCCAATAGACCCTCGACTCAAGGAAAACCAAATCAAACCAATCCCGGAAAACAGGTAGTCGATGTGGAAGCATAACAATGCATGCTAAACAGCATCTACAACAAAGTAATACTATAATCAAAGTACAAGAAATAACATATAGTAACAAAAATCGAAGGACAAAAGACTAGTAAGAGTAATCGTACTACTATCACATTCTCAGATCAGAAAACTCCCAGGATTTCTACTTTATCAATAAAGCAACCTCATTAAGATTGAACTAGTGTGATTCAAAAAGCAATAAAATTTACAAGAACCGATGAATGATCTGGTTCTGGGATTTGGAAGCTTACCAAAACAGGTTGTTCTACGTGATCCTCATGGTTATGTCGATGATGAACTACAAACAAAACGAATCCGGCAATTGAGAATACTCCAAGAAGCGACCAGATCCAACACGTTAGCTTCCTTCTAACCGGGCGCCGATAATCGGCCGCCCGCCGCCGCATCTTATACCGTTATCTTCCACAATCCACCGCCAAATCAAGAAAATCAAGATTGAATCCACAATAAAGAAAAAACCCCAAATCAAGAATCAACAATATTCCAGCAAATCCATTGGTCAGATTCAATCAATCAAGGGAACGGAATGCAAAAAATGAGCTTAAACACAATGACAGATGCCAAAATGGTCTGTCCCAAGGCATAAAAAATGACCCTTTTTATCAATTCTCAATGAGATTGAAGCAGCTAAAAGAGTATATAGAATAGAGGACGAGCCATTTTTAGGGGGAAATAAGGAGATGGGGAGGGTCTATTTTGCTCATGTAAGAGGCAATTGAAGCAAATCTAATAAAGGAGGAGAGGGACAGCATGTGCCAGTTTGTCTATAAGCCCTGTTGTGGAAAGTGAAAAGACCTTCACTACATCTCCACGATCATCCTTGTTCTTGAGATTCAAGAGACTCTTGTCAACTCATGGAACAAAATACTATTAAAACAAACAAGTATCACAGCAAAATTAAATTGAGTATAGTTTGATGAATTACGATTTTTATGAGTGTTGTGCAAAAATTGAATGATATCACTCAAAATATTGTTACTCACTCCGCTACGTCTCAATTTATATGATACGTTTAAAAATAATATCTTTCTATGTCGAGTAAGTAATTCAATTTTTTAACTTCCCAATTTACCCTTCAATGTATGCCTTTTATTTTACATCATAAATTTCAATAACTTTCTTTTCTTTCTATCAAACTTCGTCAGCATTCAAATACTACCACATAGATTAGGATACGGGTGAGTGCTATTTGTATGTCAAATAGAGGACCCGGCATATGCACGACTCAAGAGAAGATGCACACAACTATGAGTATGCTAGGATCGAGCTCAATAAAAACGACTTTGACTAGAGTCCAAAATAAAGTTCGGGTAATATACTATGGTTCTGCTTCAAGTTCGCCCTGAACTCAAAAAATTCGGTATAGGATGTTACTTGAAAGGAGCCCCTTGGACTTGACATATTGTGTAACAATCACAATCATACTCGTGTTGAGTATTTTGCAGATGCTGATGGGATAAATTAATAATTGATAGAAGGTCTATTATAGGTTTATATGTCTTTATTGGAGGGAATCAAATAGCTTGGAGGAGTAAGAAGCAAAGTGTTGTATCTTGATCCAATGCATAATCTGAGAATATAGCTATGTCACTGTCTATATGTGAGGTTATGTGGATGTATCATCTTTTAATTGAAATTAGGTTGAATCATACACCAACAAAACTCTAATGTGATATCCAATTTGCTCTTTATACTGCATCTAATCCGGTGTATCACGAAAGAATTAAACATATCGAGGTTGAATATTACTTTGTTCATAAGAAGATTCAAGAAAACATTTTAACCGGCTATGTAAAGACGAGAAAATTAGATTTGTTCACAAGGGCGTTGAATGAAATTCGAGTTGATTATTTTTGTAACAAGTTGGGCATGATCAATATTTATGCTCCAACCTTAGGAGTGTTACAAAAATATGTATATAGACCCAGTTCTTAACAATTTACATAATCGTAATTAGGCGCAGAACGTGAAAGGTCTCTTTTCCAGTTTATTCACTGATCTACAACTTAGCACTTGTTTTCTTATTGATCCGCGAGTCGGCACAAATAGGAAATGTGTGCCACAAGTTGCACATAAATAAGTGGGTCGCGCGAAAGAAGAACACCCAACATCAAAAGTCCAGTGCCATCAATATTTTTATTCTCAAGGATGAAGCCAAGCTTTTCCTAATGCTAGGCTACATATAGCTACAACGATCAACTTAGGTAAATGTACATTCATTTTGTTATAGTGAATTTTGATAGCAACTTGACTTGGACATGTACCTAATTATTATATTCAAAATAGTAGTACTAGAGTTTGGGTATGAATCCGTCGTAATCATTCCGCTGGGGTTTAAATCATTATAATCATTAAGAAAAAGGGTTCATATTCCAGTCCAAATCACATTATAATAGTACTAGGTTCGTTACAATTTGCCTATTTCTATGCTACTTGTCAAACTAATACACCTTTCTTTCGTAACCAAAACTTAGTATAGTACTTTTTGTCATACTGCCAAAATTAGCTTATTTTGAGAAGTACATGTAACTAGGATTGTGGTGGATCATGGATGGATAGGATATCGAGCTATGAGAATGGAAAAAAATTATGGTAGGAAGCGCTTCCCCCTTTATAATGACCTTATGCGGCAGTGACTTTTTCCCACATGTCGATTCTTACTATGATCATAGGAATAGAGAACAGAGTCACGTCCAATGAAATTAAGTCCCTTTCATTTTTGTGTCTTAATTTGTACAATTCATTTTCTAATGAAGGAAGTAGCTACTTGTACGTGCACATTACAACATAAGGGAAAAACCGAAAAGATGTTGTTTGGTACCATAAATGAAGATAATAACAATAGGATTAAGCTAAGAGCCAAAAATCCTTGTGACGTTTAGTAGTAATGAGATATCCTCCATACTTCCTGCTCTTCCTTCTTACTGCAATTGTCAAGCACTTTGCATTATGAATACAGTGTTCCACAACTTTGTTTTTCGACTTTTTCCCTGACCACATCCTGCGTAAGCGCCACATTATGGATCTTTTTCTTTGTCCCAGTACCAGTAATGACACTTTTCTCTGCTTGGCTGCTTCAACTATTACAGGGCCTTTTTCTTTGGCTTCTTGCACTGCTATCTCCACTTGCAACTGCTAACACATAAATCATCACACTTAAAATACGAGGCGGATTTAGGATTGGTTTTGTGGGTTCAACTGAATGCATCGCTTTTGACTCTCCATCAAGTATACATGTTCAAAAGAAAAATAATAATATGCTCTTTGAACGAATACACTCTTAAGCCACAGGAAGAGTATCGCTCTATCTATTCGAAGATCCAGAATAGCCTTTCTTTATTGACTTAAAATTTTGACTTAGCCTTTAATGAACATCCAGATTGAACTCAAATGCAATTTGTTCATGACATTTCTCTCTCCCTCTCTCTGACACACACACACAAACACACACACAAAAAAAAAAAAGATTGAATAACTAAATAATGATACAAATTGTTAAGCAGCAAGTAAACACATGCTAACATGAAGCCAAAAAAGTAGGGAGTGTTATTTACTTGTCATGTTGAAGTATTGCCTAGAGAAGAAGATTATTTTACCTACTAAAGACTTAGCGAATTGGCTTCATTAGGTCAACCAGAAATACTTGACAGCACTCTTTGGTTAGGTCTCTTTGTAAATTTCCATGTGATTTGGTACGGACAATATTTGGACCGACACTATACAATGCATTTAACTATTCTCCCATTCAATTATCTTACTTGGCCATTGACTTTATACAGCATTCTTAGGTGAAAACAATAGTTTTATAATAGTAGCTTCATTGAACAATCAATCAAACGCAAATGCAGAGAACTTACCCCTGGTCTCTTTGTTTGGCAGAGAGTTTTCATGGAGTAAAGAAGTTCGCAGGCTTTCTGATTATTTTCACCTATACAAGTTGAAAAAAATAGTGGGACATTAGTAATAATGAAAGAAATATGGTGATTCTTGGGTAAAAGAAAGAGTACTACTCTCCTTGTTTCATTTCATGTGTCTTAATTTGATTGAAAGTGATGCTTAATAAAGTAAAAAAGACTTAAATCCATTGTTCTTGAACCAAAGATGTGTATAATTTATCACTCGATCCGATCTTAAATTGTGAGATCTTAAAATATCACATGGAATATTGAGTTAACAAGTTATTAAACAGAGAGATACGTAAAAGTTTTACCTTGTTGAGAGGGCTTGACTACAGAGAGAAGAACAATGGTGTCCTGGTTTTGAACAGTATGTGTAAGTGCCCATTGTAGAGCATTTTTGGCTTCAAGACTGGCATCAACAAGAACCATGACTCTATTGTTAATCCCATTTTCAGAATCCGTCTTAGACGATTCATCGGTATTGTAGTTCATCTCAACGCTGTTTTTGCTGGAAAATTCAGACTTGTTGTCATCGGATTTGATCAAATCAAGTGCCTTCTTGTACATCTGAGAAGGCGAATGGACTGCAGTTCGATTCATACAGAATCCTGGTAATTTTACACGGACACGCATCATGGTTTAATACAACTTTGTTCGAAAATGACCAAGGAAAAAAGGGAAATTGGTGGTATTTTTGGAAGAGTATCAATTCGTATATGTGAATGGCATTATGATGTTGAATGGGCGGGAGAGAAAGATGTGAACTTATATATGTTGTGACAAAAGTTTAGTGGCTTAAAAGGTCAATGCCAAATCGTTGTCTTGAGCGTTGTTTTTATCTTGGATTTTCTAAAGTAGTGGATGTGGGGTTCTTGGTGCTTTGACGTGCTTAGCATGAAGTTTTAGTAGACCCATACTGACTAATTGTTGAATTAAATGTCAATAAGTAGTAGCGTATGTATGTTTACATTTTTGTTAGCCATTTATTCGAAAAGTAAGAAAGTGAACACCTAACATTTTTGTTAACCAATTGGGGGTCGTTTAGTTGCTAGTCTAAAAGTGAGTTATTTGTGTATATACTACTAAGATAAGTGTTAAGTATGAGGTTTGATTGTAGTTGCCTATAAAATTCAATACATCAAATATGGTGTTTTTTTCCATGTTTACAATTGCACATTTCTAAATAAGTGCTTCTTTTGGCTTCATCACACCCTTTAATAAATTACTCACTTCTAAAAAATAAAAGATAATTTTATCAATTTAACCCTAATTAAATTTATTTGTTTCTAAGTTAACATTGATTATTATATTTAAACTCAAAAAAAATTATCATCAAAGTATTCTTGAAGGCTTAAACTTATATTTACTTTAAGAATAAAATTACAACCCCAAAAGGATACTTATAAAGGAATGAAGAGAGTATAAGATATATTTAATATTATTTTATTCAGGTAAAAGATGAAATAACTAAACTTTCAATAATTAATCCCTCCATAACTTTAACTGGCAACAAACGACCCTTCGAGAAATAGGGATCCATTCATAGAGTGGCTAATGTCATTTAATCTGACAAAATTGATCTTCAAATGGGAAAATAATTCTCTCTTTTTATGAAACATACTTTATATTTTTCTTTCAGAAAAAAAAAACAAAAGTAATTTAGTAATATATTGATTTTAAAATTTGAATATGATAACAAAATCAGGTTAAAAATTCTAACAATATTATAATTAGAGAAATGATAATAAGAACTTCTGAGGTGAAAACGTCACCATTGCAAAGCAAAAAATTGGAATACTGAAAATTGAAATTATAAACCGTTGTAATATTCGTGTGATACGGTGAATAACTTCTTCATATTTGATTTGTAATGCAAGTTTATTGGTTTTCCAAATTATTACTAATTTAAAAGGTATTCGAAATTTTGACGAATCTTTTTGTAACGTTAGATGTTGGAATAAAGATTCTATTTTTTAATCATCTGGCAACGGCGTGAGGGGCTGTTTGCTTAGCCTTAAGAGAAAAACGTGGGCAGGATTTTGTGGTTGGAATCACAAGATTACAATTAATTGTTTTTTCTCTATTTTATATCTGGTACAAATCTGTGGATGATGATTTAGGAACATATATAATTAAACATTTTCTGTTCAATTTCCTTCCTTCCATAATTAAAAGAAACAATTTTAATATCAAATGCATTGCCAAATACTGCAATCACTAAATAAAAAAGAGATTAGATTGAAATTAGATACGACGTTTGTCACGAATAAAGTTGTTATCATGTGATTCGGAAGTCACATTCAAGTTGTAGAAATAATTTTTTGCAGAAATACAAGGTACCACTGCATACAAGGTACCCTTGTGATTTGACCCTTATCTGAATTCTGAGCATAATGTATTGGATTGTCCAACAAATCTCGTCTCTAATCCATCGATAAATTACTCATAACTAACATAATTCATTGATAATTCTTCGTTAATCTATCATCAAATAAAATTAATGGGAAATTTTGTTGTTTAGCTATAAAATTTATGGTCGTTAATTGTACTTTTAGTAGTGTATGGATGGAAATTTGGTAGAGCCCCACGTATAATCAGTCTGTTGGATTTATAAACCAAAAAAAAAAAAAAGGAGGAAGAGGAAAGTCAACTTTATTTGCAAGCTGTAGTATATTAAATAGTGTTCATTCTATTTTCCAAGAAATTGTAGTCTTAGTTCCAATAATGTCAACCTTTAAATCTCTAGTCTGTCCGACCACATAAGCCTACATTGATTGTATTTTTTGTTTGGATTAGGAAATTTGGTTCTTGCAATTTGGCAAAATTCCATCATCTAATGTTTCAATCAGGACTTGCATGCATTTCTCACTGTCTTGTTTGTGTCCAATACCTAAATGCCCCAACTCCCAACCACCCACCCAACCACCTTTTAGAAAATTATAAAATTAGATTCTCAATTTGGTTGGGTAATGTTATGATATGATATTCAAAGTTGAGATGCAATATAATGAAAGAGAATAGCTTGTGGGTAGGGGTTTACAGACCAAATCGTTAAGTCAAATCAAACCGACAAACCAAATTAAATCGAGAAAAAAAATCGACTTATGGTTTAGTTTGATTGGTTTGGAGTTAGAAAAAAAAATTGACCATTCTTGGATTGGTTTGGTTTTAACAAAAAAAAGTTAAACCGAACCCGAATCAAATCGACATAATATATATATATATATATATATATATATATTCAAACTTTTTTTATACATAAAATATTAATTATAATCTACTTTTTAAATACTTTTTCAACTAGTTTTAGTAATTTTCAATAATTTGAAAGTAGAAGTAGATATGTATTTAGATTTGGGTTTTTAAGTTGTACTATTTGTTCATTAATTGCTAATTAAATAATCAAAAATTTAATATAAACTTAAAACCTAAACTTTTCACTCTTCATCTCACTTTTTAGTTTCAAGAGAGTTTTCCGCTTCTATTTTTTTCATAATTATGGGTTTTCATTAGCACGTGAGTGAAAACATATTTGATCTAGTTTTCGATCACAATATAATTGTAAAAACTAAAGATTATAAAAAAAAAAAAAACGAAAAACCCGAAAAAACCGACTAAACCTAAACCGAAAAAATCAATTTTATATCGGTTTGATTTGATTTATAGTTTTAATAAACCGAATGATTGGTTTAATTTATTTATTTTTTAATAAAATCGAACCAACCTGACCTATGTACACCCCTACTTGTGGGAATACTATTGTATATGCAAATGACTGCACATAATATGCCCTATATTAAAAAATTTTGATGTCATATTTTAAGGAGATTTACATGTATATATTTTTTTTTTTTGAATAACTCGATGAAGCAAACAGTTATTTACATTGATGATAGAGTAAGAATGTCTTTGTCCCATCGAAGATGTGATGATCAATTGTTGGTCACAAAAATTCCATTTTCATAGGTAATTAAGTCAATATTTCATAGGAGGAAAAAAGGGGGAGATCCAAGAAGTCTTAAGTGGATTAATTTGGACTGGCCACGGACCATTTTGGACAAAATACTATGTAGGAGTCAATTTCATTATGATAAAATCCTTAATGGATTAGTCAATATTACGAATGGTAAATATTCTGGAAGCATGAAAAATTTCTTGCGCCCTTCATGGCTAAATTGAGAATATATTCCTCCCATCACTGAGCCTAGAATTTAAAAAAAAATAAAAATTAAAACACTATTTAGAACCAATCTTAAATTATTAGAGTCACAACTAGCAATTCTATATCTACCGATAGATAAAATGATCCAATTTTTTTTATTCTATCATAATGAAAGGGCTATATAACAGAAAGCATGCCTTCTATATTTTGTTAATTATCATGTGAAGAAGAAAGTATCTATGTACATGCCCTCCTCTTCGATAATAAATAACATTCTTAATTTTTAAACTCATGTTTGATGTTCCTCATTGATATATTATATGGTGCCCCAAAAAAGAAAAAAGAAAAAAAGTTCGTCCACCGCCTGTCCAACATCTGTGGTCTTTTTGAGGAATTAATTAAAGCCTTTTTTAAATCTATGCTAACTATCGACGTGCACGCACACATTATAGACATGAATCTGCTAAATTAGTATTTTTATTACTTCACTGTTTGATGCCACGTAACTAAATATATTTAAAATTAAAGTACAGAAGCATTCTGACAGGAAATGTACCTCTCATGAAGGCAACGAAATTTAATAACCAGTACTATACATATAAGAACCTAATTCACATATTACTATTTAAATAAAACAATGAAAGCCACATTCGAGTCACTATAACGATAGAAAGTAATGGACTTGGCTCCTCTCCAGTGCTAAATCTCTTCAGTTTATTCATTACATCCTTAAAATCATGACAAGTGTCCCCATATTAATCTAAGGATTCAAATTTATTTAATTAACTAAAAGGGATTAACTACAGTAAACATTTCTCTTCTCACCTTTAAAAAATCTTCCTTTTCTCCCAAATCACAAATCTTTCCAGAATATTCATCAACTTCGCAGTCATTTGCTACAGTGAAAAAAAATCATCTCTAATTTTCTTCCATTTCTCGGCATTCCCCCATTACTGTTTTTTTCATTCTTTACATGTTAAAAAATGCCTTTAGATTCTTTTCTTCTTCATCATATTTAATTTTGCCATTTTCACACATTCCTTATCTTTGGCTCAGTTGTATCTCGAAACAAATATAGAAGATTATATAGATCTTGGAAAATCCAACTTAACATGGATGAAAGTGAGGTACGAAGGAGGTATTTCAAGAAAAATCAAATTTGGGAGAAATCAGGACTCATTATCCGAGTCGTTCCATAAGAGTGACGAAAAAAACTATCATAAAATACCACTCCACATATAAATTGAAACTAAAGTTCCTGAGAAGAGAAGGTAAAAGCATCAATTGGGTAATACATTCTGGGAAATATCAATTAAAAATTGTGAGAGAAATAGTAAAGACATCAATTGAAAAATTATCAATTACTATAGGTAAAATATTTTGAAGACCCAATTGTAAATATCACAAACAAAGCCCAGTATCTATAGTTGCAAATGAATTTGGAGAAACTTATACTGGTAATGATGAGATTGATTTTTGTTGAGTTTTAAATAAGTGAAAAAATAGAGATGTTTACTTCAATCTAATGGCAGAGAAGAAAAGAAATCATCATTTGGAGTGAGAGAAATATTTACCATGATTAAATTTCTTTAGTTAATCCAACAAATTTGAACCTTCGGATTAAGATGAGGACACTTGTTATAATTTTGAAAGGGTAATGGACGGAGGAGAGCCGTGCCCGAAATTAATAAACAATCAGGCTGGGTGCAGGAAGTTTGCGGGACTGAGAGAAGGGCCAGACGGGTCATTTGGTTGGAAAAGAGATATTCCAAAATTAATTAATTTTGGAATTAGTTATTTCAGAATTAGTTATTTCCTTCCATCACTATAGTATAAATGGTGTAATAAATAATGTTGGTACTAACTAATACCTCACACCAAATATTAGATAATAGTCTTTCATTTTATGACGAGACTATTTATCCCTTATACCTCACACCAAACTACAAGTCTATTATATACAAGCTTACCCTATATTTCTGTAAGTTGTTTTTGAATCATGCGATCAACTTTACTAGCTATGTCAAGGCTCTTCTTTAGGAAATAAATACTAAAGTACTACTAGTAGTTGTTAAAAAAGAGACATTACAAGTCATGAGGATGCATGATATAGTAGTGAAATTATATTTGTTAACAGCGACACAGCAGCCATATGTATACGCAATTAATTAGATATGAAAGTTGTGTTTTGTCTAATACGTAACATACATATACATATTCTATCTAATTAGTAGATAACAAAACATAGCATATTAGTATTGTCCCCTTGCTTATACTTGATAAGTTTTATCCGTTGAGATGGCGAAGCATCCATGGCGGCATCACAGCAGCGTTTTGTTGTTGCTGCCGCGATGATCCTTCAACTTCTCCATTGTCTCCTGCAGTTGGATATACTTCCCTGCAATTTTTACGCGTCCAATCAAATGCCTAATCAGTCATCTCTCCAACAGAAGACTTTTATGCTACATGAATTATCTTTAGTTCATGAATATAATCTTGTTTTGTACATGAACATATATATATTAGTGGGGGCATGATTGGTATGTGGCTACAAAAAGATTTTGTTCAGTCGCACTAAAGAATCATTTGTGCACCTTATATATACGATTCAATGTACCTACCAGACCTTTTTGAATGAAGGTGTTGATCAAAATATATATACCTCATATTTAGAATATACACGCAGTACAGGCACACACATATACATATGTATATATACTTGAGGTTACCTGGGCATCTAGGTCTACCTCTCTGAGGATAAAATGAAAGTATAACGGAGAGCACTGTTAAAATAATTGGGGGACAAAGAAAGTACCCTAGGTGATTGTTGTTAAAGGGATGTGGCAGACCAAATGAAGATGAGTTGAGATGGTCATGGTTCTGTTGCTCCCACGGAGTATGCTGCTGGGCCAGCTGTTTCTCCCTTTCCTTCATCTGTTCAACCAAGACCTCTAAAAGTTCTTAAGCAATGTGGAGTGACATATCTAAACAATTTACAGAAAATTAAGTAATTTCTACCTGCTTTGAAAGATTGTTGTTTTGTTCTTGCAATGCCTTGTCCTGTGCCATGCAAAAATGAAATTACAGCTAGAAGCAACTTGATCTATTATGCATGTAACAAAAATTTCCCTGCTTCTTCTAGTACAAAAATTGGGTATTTGATTATAACACTAGATTTTTTTATTTTTTTTTATTTTTTTAAATTAACCCAGAGATTCGGGTTGTGTTGTATTAGCCAAAAAAGAGCAGAGGGGGGCTAGACGTGACCTCAATACAACACTAAGCCTAGGTGAAACCAACACCCACAAAAGACTAGAAGGCTTACAAAATCAACTAGTACCTTCTAGGAGATGAAACAAACATGAAACTAACTTACAAAGAAATTAGCTCTATCATATTTACATCTAATGCTTGGTAGTTGCCATTTATCTAGCAAGAAAGCTCCTCTAGCTTGTCTCGGAAGAATGTTGTAATAGTGAGTGATGAGAGTTTGGTTTGAGTTGGAGGCCATTTTAGCTAAGAAGTCTGCTGCTTGATTTCCTTCTCTATAATAGTGTCGTACTTGCATCTGGACTTTGTTTTTGATGTTGTTGATAGAGTCTATCATCGGTTTAAGCTTCATATTGGTTACCCCACTGTTGTTGAGCATGTTAACTAAGTCCATAGAGTCGAGTTCTAGAGTAAAATTGGTATGCCCGAATTGATAGCACCATTTTACGCCAAACTCGCCCGCCATGGCTTGCTGCTACTGGAATAGATAGGAATAGAGAATGCCATTGACTTCTGGCTTAAAGACAAATTCTATAGAGTGGCAGTTCATTCGGCCATGCTGTATGGAGCATGAGTGTTGGCCAGTAAAGAACTCTCACATCCAAAAGTTGAAGGTGGCAGAGATAAAGATGTTGTGTTGGATGCATGGACTTACTAGAGGAGATAGGATTAGGAACGAGACTATTCGGGAGAAGGTAGGAGTGACTTCGGTAGAAGACAAGATGCGGGAAGTGAGGTTGAGATGGCTTGGGCATATGATGAGAAGGGGCACTGATGCCTCAGTTCGTAGGTGTGAGAGGTTGGCTATGGACGGTTTCAGATGGGATAGAGGTTGGACGAAGAAATACTGAAGGGAGGTGACTAGGCATGACATGAAGCAGTCACAACTTACCGGGACCATGGCCCTAGATAAAAGGTATGAAGGACAAGAATTAGGTTAAAGGAGCAGTTCATGGAAGTGAGTGGCAGCTAGTAGATAGGATTGCTTTGGTGTAGCCATGCTAGTTGTCGTAGGACTATGCTCATAGGTTGGAGTTTCTTGTTTGGAGGGTTTGGGTGAGGTGTATAGTAGAATTTTTTGGATGTCTTATTTCTGTTATTTCATCTTGTTTTTGTTTTAAACCGGCTTTGATTATTGTCTTTATTGTCCTGAGCCGGGATCTATCGGAAACAACCTCTCTACTTCTTCGAAGGTAATAGTATGGATTGCGTATATTTTGCTCTTCCCATACCCCCACTATGTGGGAATATATATTTTGCTCTTCCCATACCCCCACTATGTGGGAATACACCGGATATGTTGTTGTTGTTATGATTGGATTCTGACATTGATACAAAGCAAGTCTATATGAAAGGGATAGGAAAAGACTTCATATGATACACAAAGTTATTATGGAATACGACTGAGGACTTGAATTTTTTTGCCAAAGTCCCTTGCTAGAAGGAAACCGAACCTTCAGTGTGGTATTAAGAGTGTCCCATGTTGGAACCTTGAAGTTTTGATGAATGACAATATGAATGCAATAAGTTGAATTTGATTCAAACACTTGATGATAAGGGAAAGCAAGTTAAGTTGAAAAAGGAGTCCTATGTGAAGGAGTTTTACTTCTAAACTTATCCTTTAAGAGTCCAATGTGTTGAAGGAGAAAGATTCTGAAAATTGAAGAATTCAAAAGAGTTGGAGTTTTACTACAACACTAAGGAGACAAGAGTTGGAATTGAAGAAGGAGTCTCACTTGAAATAGAACAGGAGAGTTTTGATTAAAGGAGGAGTTTAAAATAAAGAATGACTCTTTGGAGAGCTGTGCTTAAATAGAAAATGCATCATTCAGAGTAATTCACGCACTTAAAAAAGCAGAAAAGCTCAATCGATAGATTGACTTCACGAAGTGCTACTCAATCACTGAAGAAACACGTTGAAGAACCTGGTCCTCAGTACAGAATTCAGCTAAGAGTTTTAGCGTTGATTTTCAGAGTTGCTCATTGTGTTTGAGCTATTCATGTAATATTAGTTTCAGTGTGTTATAAACTGAATTAGGAGCTAATCTTCGAGTTGGGGAACACTCAGAGACTTTGGGAACACATACCTTGGGAGGTGTGTGTAGTTAGGAATTAAAGTTTATAATTCCTAGTTATTGAGATATAGGGATTAGAGTTTATAATTCCTAGTTGTTGAGTTATAGGAATTAGAGTTTATAATTCCTATT
>NC_061113.1:251888285-251896386 GCF_002878395.1 Capsicum annuum
GTGTGTTATAAACTGAATTAGGAGCTAGTCTTCGAGTTGGGGAACACTCGGAGACTTTGGGAACACATACCTTGGGAGGTGTGTGTAGTTAGGAATTAAAGTTTATAATTCCTAGTTATTGAGTTATAGGGATTAGAGTTTATAATTCCTAGTTGTTGAGTTATAGGAATTAGAGTTTATAATTCCTATTTGTTGGTTACAAGAGTTTTGTAATCAGTCGTTGTTGAGGCTCAGAATTTTTTAGTAAAGTTGGGGTTAAATCCTGTAGAGGTGCAGGTCGTATTTTTTACACCTTTTGAGCCGGGTGTTTTCCACGTAAAAATTATTGGTTTCTTTACTTTCTGTTTACTGCTTCCTTGAAACACGTCAGGCAACATGTTCCATGGATAAGCAAAAGTTAGGCGAAAAAGAAAATCCGTAGGGCACGAATTCTTAACACTACTACCAATTATCAAGCTGCTTTACAAGAATTGATGCTATTCGCTAGCTAATGACTAGTGGTGGGCTACTGACACTTGGAAGCAATGAAGTGTGAAGAGTCGCACATCGGCCCTTGAAAAGGATGGGTCTCTTTATTATGGTTTGATCAATTCTCACCTATAATTAAACTAGCTTTTGGGATTGTGTTGCGCCCAAAATCTATTTGATTACATAACGTTACACTTTTACAGTGACGCATGTAGCCGATAATATTGCTGACAATTGCATTTCAAAGAAATCAAGAAAATGACTCTCGAAAAGGGATAAGCTTCGTACCTTCTTTTGCAGCTCAGAAATGGATTCATGCATCAATTGGTTCTACAGGAAAAAAGTCTTCTGTTCAAAATGTTTCTTAAACCAAATGAACGTATATACATAAGTATACAACTACATGACTCCCTGTTATACCTTTCTTGATCGAATGTGCTTAAGAGCAGAATCGAGTTGCTGCTCCAGATTCTGAAGCTCTTTCATACTCAATGAGTCCAAGTCTTCTCCCGCATAATGCCTATAATAATCATATATACGTCAGTAGGAAATATTAGATACAGAGATATCAAGTTTGTGACGCCCCAACCTTAGCCCAAGGTGGACCAGCTCTATATAAACTGTACCACCTGTATATATGACCTAATATACAACAACCTTGTTAATGTATGAAAGCTATAACAGATGCTTCCCGACATGGAATCCAACATAACATGTATACAAATGGAAAAAGAGCCAGTATAGGCCTATAACATACGTCTGACATAACAGCAGCAAAGTTACCAGGGTTGATTTAACAACTGTAGATATATACTATGACATACCATATAGTCTATGAAGCCTCTACAATGTCCAACAACTGTAATACTGTCGAACCATGCATGCATGTAGCTATAGTACTTGAGCACTGTAGGAAATGAATGTGTACCTTTGGTTTCTTTGCAAAACCTCAAGCCTGGCCTTAAGCTTAGCATGTTCCAAAGTCCAACTCCCCTGCAAAAGGTTAAGTTTTTTCAAAGATTTGATCAACCAAGTCCTCTGGGAAGCAAATTATAACATTTAAGCAAAGACGACATTAATTTGGCATACCGGGGTTTCGACATCAGTTGCATTAAGCTGCCTCTCAGCATATGAGTACCTTTCATACCTCTCAAGAATCCTTTCCATGCTGACAAGATAGGGGCCAATAATCAAGATAAGGCCATCAAATTCGATATATATATATATATATATATATTGGTAAGTAATCTAACTTGTGATTTTTGACTTATAAGCAATAAGTTATAAGCCCATCCATACAGGCTCTTAATTAGTTTTCATCTTGTAAAGAGGTTGACGCCTTAACTATAAATACTTAATTTTTAAGCAACGTGAAAAGAAACAAGTTGTAATGTTCCTAATTAGTTGTGAAGTTTGTGCGCGTCCAGTCGTCTAGTTTCACTGTATTAGAAATCGACTTAATATAACTTACATTATTTCTTATTTAAAAAGAACTTTGTATGATATACTTCTGAGAAACATTGGAAGTAATGGTGAATTTGGCACTTTGTAAAACTAGATACGTCCAAATATACCCATGACAAGTATAAGTGCATAAAGCAAGACCTAGAAACATTGCTAGAGAGAGTGATCGATGCCTACTCTTACTACAATTGCAATGTCCAGTTCTCCCCCAGTGTTGCCACTGTTCATATGCTGGTAAATTAACGAGCCACATCTATATATCATCCATTCGGACACGATTCACCACCTTTCTAGTTTTCCCTTATGCGTGAATTGGCTCACATATTGGCGGATCAAAGACGGATAAAATCTATATTGCTCGAATTCTTCAAAAATGTTGACAGGATGGAAAGTAGGTTTACCAACGGATATATGAATGACTACAGAAATAGTCAGGTGAGACACAAGCTAATAGGAAAAATAATTTGGGGACTTCCAACTAACAAGAATTCATGAAAATAATAAGCTTACAAATGAGCAGACACCTATATTATTAATCTGGCTATAAATTTATTTAGTGGAGAATATGGGTAGTATCCATATTTGATTATTTTTTAAAGTTGGCAATTATATGAGTAAGATTGGATGTTTACTCGTTTTCTTTAACCATTTCGTCAAGGCTAGGAAAATAAAAACTTCAATATCTCTTGAGTAGTCCTTTAATTAAAAGGTCTTTATATTTACACTTCCATTTGAATACCCAAAAAAAAAAAACAAATTTCAACTTGTAACAACATAATATGCTCAGCTACAACATTGTATGTCTAAAGTTGAGAATTTTTAGAAAAATCCCCAAATTTTGCTATTACATACAATTGAAACATCTAATTATTAAAATTATATGTGTTATGAGCGGACCCCTTTTATGATCTATATTCTCTGAAAAAAGTAGCAACACTATAACATTTTGCACTAAGTTGATCATGTAACTATCAGAACGTGAATCCGTATTAGTTATAACAATATAATGGTCAAACAAGACAATACATCTAAATTGTAATTTAAATAAGTGTTGAGATCCTTATTACAACTTGCTTGATATAGAGGCTCGGTTGGGGAGTCTTGCGTGATAAGAAGGTGTTTCCTAAGCTTAAAGGTAAGTTTTAAAGAGTGGCAGTCCGACCAATTATATTGTATGGAGCTGAGTGTCGGCCAAATAAAAACTCTCACATCCAAAAGTTGAAGGTGGCGGAAATGGGGATGTTGAGACGGATGCGTGCACTTACTAGGAGAAATAGAATTAGAAATGAGGTTATTCGATAGAAGGTAGGAGTGAATTCGGTGGAAAACAACATGCGGAAAGTGAGTTTGCGATGGTTTACTCATGTGATGAGGAGAGACACGGATGCTCCAGTTTAGAGATGTGATAGGTTGGCTTAGGATGATTTTAGGCAAGGTAGGGGTAAGCCGAAGAAATATTGGAGGGAGAGATTAGACATGATATGGAACAACTACAACTTACGAAGGACATGACCCTTGATAGAAGGCGTGAAGGACGCGATTAGGGTAAAGGATTAGTAGGTAGAAGTGTGTCCGTAATAATAGTAAGGAGTGTTTTGTTTGTATCTGTGCCTGTAGTTTCTTGTTTGTAGTGTTCTGAGGATGTTTGTGATCTCGAATAGATAGTTAGTATTACTCAGTCGGTGTCTTATTTCTTTTATTTTCTAGCGGTATGTTATCTCATTTTGTTATTTATTTTAATGTTTTTTGTGATTATACAATGACCTGTCCTGAGCCGAGGGTGTATCGAAAATAACTTCTCTACTTTATCTGAGGTAATGATATGGACTGTGTATACTTTACTCTTCCTTAACTCATTTTGGACAGCTAACTAGACAGGTTTGTTTACCAACAATAGTTCTTGGAACCTCATGAGAAAGGTTAAAACCTAATCTTTAACGGATCAAAATGTTGGTTCAGAAAAATCGCTTTCAAGATTCCCTTTATAACAAAAAGAATTCTTAATTACTAACAAGTTGCCTATTCATGACAATGAATTGATTAAGTTTAATCTCTGTGTTGTTGTTGTTGTTGTTGTTGTTGCAAAACTCACAAAGAAAAGACTACAGATTGATTAAGTTTAAGATCTTAGGACCTTCTAATAAATGACGTTGTTGCAAAAGTCGCGAAGAAGAGACTACAAATTGATTAAGTTTAAATGTCTCTGAACCTTCTAAATGTTATTTTTGCAACACTCACAAAGAAGAGACTGTAGAACATCTTGACAATGATAGTGACATAGCAAGAAAGATCTAGACATGTTTTAGCAATGCTTGTGGAGTCCCTACAAAAACCTTATCATCAGACAAAATAAGATGCAATCGTCAAGAAGTAATGTCTAAGAATGAAACTTCCAAGTTCCAACCTATGAATCAAGCCAAAGTAAAGGATCTACTATATCCGCAATTGGTTAAGCCCTTTCGTTTTATTCCGCTAGCTAGATCTTTTTTTAAAAAGCCATAATCATTAAAGAGGAGTCCCATCACATTTGAATATTTTAGACCTAGCATTGTAAGTTGATGTATCCATGTAGAGCTAACTACATCGATCATCATTACAATTGTAAAGGAATAATCTGGCCGTGCTTCAAAGGTGAAGCTGGTTAAATGTTTACTTCAGGCCTTCAAAATATCAAAGCCTCAAAAACTTTTAACGGTGAATTTAATGATTTTATTTCAGTTAGACAATATTGAAGATTGTCAAAAAAAAAGAAAAGAAAAAAAAGGTTCAACATTTGCATAAAAGAAAAATAGAAAACTATCTATATTTTCCCAAAAATATTTAAGAACTTCAATTAAATAACTTAAATCTTTCGTATTAATAAATAAAGTTTTTACAACAAAATCTAAGGTATTGTATTGCTAACACATCACTAACATCTTATTAACTAATATAACTCCTTAGTTTTATATAAGTCCGTTTAATTAAGATCTTTATAACATTAAAAACACTATATTAAAAATAACTACGTAAAAATAAAAAAACAACTATATTTATTATTATAATATGTATCTATCTATATATACCTTTCATTAAAATTTTATTTTAGACTACTAATTTTATTGAGACCACCTGCTCTAATATCTTACAAGAAGTTAGGCTTTATGTCCCATTTATTTACGCACTATTTTGTTGGTGATTAATAAACATGTAGGATACTCGCCAAAAAGGAGAAGAGAGCTAGTTTAATTGTTGAAAAAACGAAACAAAAAGTGTGAGAAGTGTCATTTGTTGGTGATTAATAAATACGTAGGGTACTTGCCAAAAAGGAAAAGAGAGCTAGATTAATTGTTGAAAAACGAAACAAAAAGTGTGAGAAGTGTCATAAGATATTGTATTGTTTGTGTCGTGAAAAAGAAAAATCAGAAAAGAGAAAAATATATAGTTCATGAATATTATTTTATTATTTTATTGGAAGAAGATATTTTTTTGTTGGGTTTGGGGTCAATTTTTCTAGAGTTCGTTTGAGTCATATAAAATAATTCATCTGTTGTATTTAATGATGATTCTATCAATCAGAAGTATATTTAACTGCATATATTTGTATTCACCAACCCATTCATATAATTAAGGCATTTGATTAGTTAATTATCAATATTTTTTTAATGACGTAAATAGAGTTTTATCTCCATATTCACAAAATGTTTCATAATTCTAAAAGTTTTATGTTAAATAGTAGTACTATAAACACTTTTACTTACCACTAGTACTATAAACACTCTCCAGTACTACATAATTAACTTGCTAAAGTACTACTACCTTTTAGTGCATGCCTTAATTGGGGAATTGCGTTCACCTTTGTACCCAGTAAATACAATATACAACCATTGAGTATAACAGTGTAAGGCTGAACCATTGACGTGGACCATGAGCCTACTAAAGTTCAAAAAGACTTTGATGGCTAGTAATCAGTATTTCAGAGACTTTAATTTATAACAAATCTTTTTGAAAACAAAAAAAAAATAAAAATGGGTTGACATGATCGTAGTAGTACTTGGGTTTCAATTTACTTGAAAAAAAGTAGTGGTGAAGTCTGATTATTATTATCCTATCAACCTCGGAACTCACTCGTGAGATTACATTGGATATTACGTTGTTGTATTAGTAACAAAAGAGAGATTGCATTAGAATAGCATCATAATCATAATTGCTTTGTATACATAACTAAAGTGACGTTTTTCCAATTCTCCTTTAAGTATCTGCACTTTTGTTCTACTTTTTTCTAGTCCAGTTGTTAATTAAGGAACTAATCAGCCATTATCTAAATAAGTTATTTAGATCGTCCTACGAAAATAGGCAAGCAAAGGGGTTAAACAACACAAGGAAGTTCAAAGAGAGAAGCATAAGTAATTAATAAAAGCAATATAAGTTAGGTTTATTTCTTGTATTCAAATAGATCTGCCTGGATTTTCTGGTGAGAAATACTAATACCTACTTTCAGAAACAAAACGAGGTAGAAGAAGTCACAGTCCTTCTATCAAACTTGAAACGCTTTGCATAATCGCATGCAATATTAAGGATATTTTAAATAGAAATCACACACAAAAAATGAGAAAATAATTGAAAAAAAATAACTAACTAGAATTATGCAAGATATCAAGAATAAACAAACAAATGAAAGCAACAGAATGATTTTTATAAAACATTAACAAAAGAGGATTGAAGAAAACACAAAGAGATCTGGAAAGTCAAAATAAAGTGGTGCAAAAAAAAAAAACGAGAAACTATCCAATATAAACAAATAGGAATTCAAAAGAAAAAAAAAAAAAAGAAAAGATACTAGTAGTAGTAAAAATCAAGAAAAGAGACAAGTCATGAGTATAGAAGTACACAAATATATATTTATTATATATATATATATATAGTTGAAGTACAGGAAAGAAAAAATATTAATTTGAACATTGTGGGACTTACCAAGAGTCAGTAGAATACTCAAATAGTTTCCCTTTAGAAGAAAAAACAATCAAGCCAACTTCAGCATCACAAAGGACAGAGATCTCATGAGCTTTCTTCAACAAACCAGATCGCCTCTTCGAAAAAGTCACTTGCCTATTTATCTTATTTTCAATCCTCCTCAATTGAACTCTTCCTCTTCCCATTTTTCTTAGTGTTTGTTTTGTGTTTTTTTTTTTTTTTTTTCTGTTTTTGGAAAGGGGATGGTTGATGCAGGGTGTTTTATGTTTAGTATTATTTCTGTGTTTAGTAAAAAAAAAAAAAAAAGAGAGAAGAAAAGTGTATCGTTATTGGGAAGTGAAAGGATGTAGCCCAGATAGGAGGAAAGAGGTTTTGGAGAAAACCAGAATGGTTTCGTCAAAAGAGTTGTCGAGTGTTGATTGGTTGAGGTTACTGTTGGAGTCGTTAGTGTGTGTAAGTAGCTAGCTAGACACCACAAGTTGTGAGACCTATGACAAAACAGGATCTACTTTTCTTACATTTTACAATATGATGCTCATGTACCGTGTGGTTTGTTTTCTTGAAAAAACAATATATATATATTAGAGATGTTTGGTGCCACGTATAAGTTTTAATAATATTGGAATAAAATCAGTGACGGAATTAGAATTTTCATTGAGGGAATTCAGAAGTATCTATACAAACTAGTCGAAGGGGGTTTAATATCTACTATATATGCATAAAAAATATTTTTAATCATATAAAAATAGTATAATTTTTCATCAAAGGAAACTCCAATGAACCTCTGGAGCAAAGATGGCTCCGCCACCGAATAAAATGTAGCGGTATTAATTAGTCAAGGGATTATATGTATGATGGGATAACTAATCCCACAATAGTTAATTTTTTAAGATAACTTGTTTCCAACCACATCCCCCCTTGCAATACAATGTCATTATAAATAATAGAGAAAATACATCAAAATCCCCCTCAACTTGTAGCCAAAATTTAATTTAGATTCTAAACTAATCGGAAAATTATTTACCCCCTTAACAATTTTCAAGTGAATTAATTTTCACCTCAAAATCAAAATCTCACTCTCACAACGGAGAGTGCACTACACACGTGCCATGTCATGCCAAATCAGTGCCACATCAGTGTCATGTCATTGTCACGTAAGATATTATAATTTTTTTCTAAAAAGTAATTCCACACACATACTTTTTATATATATTTT
>NC_061113.1:251896486-251899027 GCF_002878395.1 Capsicum annuum
CCAAACCCGTTCCTTTTTTTTTTTCATTGTTGTAAGGTTTTCAATGAATTTTTTTTTTCATTGTTGCAAGTTTTTCAGTGAATTCTTTTTTCTTCATCAAATGAAAAGTTGACTTGAATTAACTTGAGCAAATTGAATAACGGACTAAATACAAATACATGATCTCAAAAAATAAATCAATACACAAAATTTCAAATTCAAAACACAAACAAAATTGCACAATTCGATATGAAAAAATAAAAGTAATAATAGCATTTGCCTTCTCTGCATTTTTTTTTTTGACAAAATTGGAAAGAAGAAAACTAATCTTCATTTTACTTCCAAGCTCTTCCAAAATTGGGAAGAGAAACTTGCACTAAAATCTCAATTGAAAAAGCTTAATTCCATTTCCATCAAATACTCAAATTCAATCAAAATCACTTCCCCTACAATTAAAAATCCTCCTCAGATCTATCCAAACTCAACTCTTCTTTGTCAAAGAATAAAACAACCAAAGAAACACCACCATTAAAGACCTCAATGAATTCCAATCCAAAAATCAATCTTTCACAAGTAAAAATGCTAAGAAAGAAACACACAAATACACAAAGAAACGAATATGGGGGTTCGAAGAAGATAAAAAAAATGGGGTGTTGGTAGGGGGGGGGGGGTTGGGGAGGGAGGGTAAGGGTGTGTTAGGAAGAAGATGAAGTTGAATTTTCTTGTTTTTTTCTTGATTATATATAATAATAATAATAATAATAATAATAATAATAATTAAAGAAAAAGTGAGTCCTTTTTGTAAAAAAATAAAACTCATGTGTTTTTATTTTCTCTTTTGTTTAATCATGTCAGTCGTAAGAATTGAAATTAATTCACTCGAACAAGTTGAGGGGAGATTTGATGTATTTTCTCTAAATAATATATTACATAGCATAACATACATGAAAGATCAGTTTCATAAACATGACTATTTATATAATAAAATGATGTTATAGATGATGCTTATTGCAGAGATGTGGGACTGAGGAAATGCAATTTTGTGCCTTCTATAATTTAAAATAGTAGAAGAAAATGACTTTTTTTGGGATATGTTAAAAATGAAGATATATTATTAAAAAAAATGTAAAAGATTTTAAAAAAATTATTTCTCCCTACGTCTGTAACATGCTTATTTTATTTAGCTAGAGTGTTTAATCATTTATTAGGAGAAATTTGTTTGATAACGTTACTTGATATCTTGATATAAATAGGTAACTAATATGGAAATGATTTCTTAGGATCATTATATGAACTGAATAGAAAAAAATGATATTTTTAATTTTTTTTATATAAAATTGAAAACTATTTGTAAAATAAATATAAAACTAAAATAAATTTGTAAAAAGTTACAAAATTAAATATCCGAAATAACACATGTTAAAATATGTAAAAACATATTTATATCGTAAATTAATTTTTTTTTTTATATGGATTTTAATTTCTCCATCAGGCGCAATGATGACATCTATTGGTTTTGTTTTTAGTTAAAACTCTACTACGAATAGCTTTGCTAATGTCTACTTTTTCTTGAGAAAGAATATTATTTGTACTCCTTCCTCCCTATTCTAATTGTACTATCTCACAGCTTTCAGCCAATACAATCGATTATGCTGTTCAAAAGTTGGAAATTTCATATGCCAATTTTATTAGATACTAACTTTAAATCTTAGGACTGTCTGGCCTTGAAAACCAAATACTTATTTATTTTATTTAATATTTTTAAAAATAAAAAATATAATTGAAATTATGTTTGGTCTTAGTATTTTTAAAAATATTTTAAATTTTGGGTGTATTTTTTTCATAAAGTGATAGAAAAAATTATATCCCAAAAAGTGAAAACACCTAATACCCCAAATTATGTATGCACATTACTATATACATTACATTGTAATATATAAGGATGTGAAATAACCATAAATTGACAAAAAAAATACAGATTCAGCATTATATCTTTGGAAGATACGGTTATAATGTATCTTTAATTTTTCCCTACTTGAAGATTTAGGACCGAACTTTTTAGAGCTTGTACGAGTAACTTACTTCAATTTCTTCATCTTTACGGGGTTATTTCGGTGTTTTGATTTATTTTGTACAAGCAACTTTCCTCTACAAAATTGAAGAATAAGATTAGAAAAACGAATATGGTAACTTATGGCCGGTTAAATAAAGCATGCCTCTATCCAGTTTATATACATATATATATATACATACATATACATATACATACATATATATATATGTATATGTATATATACTTCAACATCTTATAGGGAAATTGTATGTTGGCAATCCAACTGTACAAGCACCGGCCGTAGTAATAGCACAGCTAGCGCTAGTATTTACAACGATTAGTAGTATTAAACAAAAATTGGTCAGATGTATCTATTCTGATCCTTCGGCAACTGAACTCTCTATCTTTATCTTATCTCAAAAAATCCTTTACGGATGCGGGAGGTTTCCAAAATAGTTGCATAGTAGTAGCTGCATTCATTCGTACCAGTGCATGAGCCAACTGATTTT
>NC_061113.1:251902027-251973662 GCF_002878395.1 Capsicum annuum
CAATCCGACATTAAGGGTGAATCATCAGGTGCTATATTGGATAGAGCTTGAACAATTTGAAGGCAGTCCACATTGATTTACAGTTTGTAAAGCAGTATTGAATTGCAACATTCAAACCCAAAAGTAAAGCGTGAAGTTCAGCTTCTAGAGGGTTCGGGGTAAAGACCTTACTAGTAAAACCTAGTAACCATTCACCATTCGAATTACTTGTTCCACAGATAGGCAATTAGTAGGGCTCATACTCTAACACAGGCCCCGTTTGATTTTGTCAGATCTAGAAATATTGTAGCGAGGTAAGTGAATAGAGTTTATGAGAGAAATAATATCAACAAGGAGATCAAAAGAGAGCCGCAATAAGGACCAACTATTTACTACTCTATGTTGAGACACTTTAGATGTGATTTCATGCTCAGGAAGTGGGCCATGAATCAGATTTCAGAGCGGCATATTTGGCGCTATCCAAGCACTCGTGAAGAAATTAATATGCTCTTCATTCCCAGTCTGCCATTGGAGTCCGATTTGACATTGAGCTCAGCCCAGAGTGAGAGCCTTCCAGATTCGGGAAATGGGAGAACATCTACCTAGGTATTTGCTGTGAAGAATTCGAGCCCAAAAGGAATTTGAGTGGAAAGCTCGCCAAGCTGTAGATACCAAGAGTGCAAAGTTTTTGGTTTCAAGTTGCTGAATACCTAGTCCTCCTAGGTTTTAAGGCTTTAAAATAGACGCCCAATTTAAAAGATGTATTTTTTTGTGCTTCGGGGTAGTTCCCCAAAAGAAGTTTCGTTGGTAAGCCTTTATTTTTTAAATTACGTATGTCGGAAGCTTAATGAGGTACATAACATAATTTGGGAGACTATTGAGAGTAGATCGGATAAGGATTGTTCTCTCTGCAGTGGTAAGAAAAGTAGCTTTCCAGCTCGCAAATCAAGTGTTGAAGTTGTCTAACAGGAACTGAAAGTCTTGTTTAGTTGGGCGACGCATAAAAATGAGATAAGCCAAATACTTTTCAAAAGTGTGACCTTTCTGAAGACTTAGAATAAATTTAGTCATCTCCTTGGTAGAGGATGAAGTGTTTTTTGAGAAAAAGAGTTTCAATTTTGGTAAGGCTAATCTTGACCTGAGACAGAACTGAAGTGACCAAAAATTCTTGAAATTTCTGTGCATAAGGTGGAGTTCGCCTCTACGAAAAGAATGATATCATCGGCAAAGAACAAATGGGAAAAAGGCGCGGGGCACGAGCGCAGATTTTAATTGGATTTCACAGGTTGTAGTCAACAGCTATGTCAATGCGTCGAGAAAGATGCTCCATGCATAAAATAAAAATATAAGGAGAGAGAGGGTCTCCTTGACGGATATTTCTAGATGGGTAGAAATAAGGCGAAGTAGACCCGTTAAGGAGGATAGAGACAGATGAAGACGTGATACAAGACATGATAAGTCACACAAATTTGGAAGAAGAATTAAAATAGAGAAAAGTGTCATGAATAAACGGCCATTCCAGCCGATCAAAAGCCTTTTCCAAGTTAATCTTGGTGGTCATATGAGCTTTTATACCTTGGGTAGTGTTGAAAAAATGGAGGATCTCTTGGATTAGAATTGCATTGTCTGAAGCCCCCCGATTTGTTAGAAAGCTCGATTGAAAGGGGCCAATAAAGTTGTGAAGAAGAGGCTTCATTCGGTTCATGATAATCTTGTTAATTATTTTATATATTGTGTTACAAAGGCTAATGGGTCTATACTGATTAATAGTTGAAGGATTTGAAATCTTCGGAATAAGTCAAATAAAGGTTTCATTGATTTTCATCTGGATTGTCCAAATAGTGAAAATATTAGAACAGAATTCTTAATGGAACTACCTAAGACATCCCAGTATTTTTGGTAGAAAAAGGGATGGATTCTATCAGGTCCCGGGGACTTATATGGCTTAAATGCCTCTTTCCAGTTGTAGCTTGGGACAACACAAATCGGTCAACTGATTTTTTAGATCTATACAAATTTATTTAAGTTTAATATCTTTTTTATAAGAAATTTTTATTTATATACATAACAAATTTAACAAAAAAATACTAAAAAAATTCTTTACAGAAATATTTTCTTCTATCCAATTCCGGATTAGAACAAAATAAACAAAGGTAATATAGATATTTGTACTTAAACATCTGGACCAGAAAAATGAATAATATAGCATGCGCAAAACTAATAAAGCAGAAATAATAGTCTGAATTTGGAAGGGGTGAAATTGTTGCAAGTGTTACTATAGTCATCAAAAAGTCAAAACAAGACATGAATTTACAGTATTTGGTTTTTTCTCAGATGGCCTTCAACGACAAAATAGGCTGCTGGTTATTATAAATAAAAATTCACGTATGTTATTTCACAAAAATAGAATCAAAACATAAACTTACAGTAGTCAGTACTAAACGCCAATAATTTTTTCCTTTTTCAAGGAATTATTAAAGTTGCCTCGAAATAGAAAATGAATACCAAATAGGTGCTCAAGTAGTTTTAATTGATAATCACTCATAATTAAAATTTAAATTGAATAATTAACATTTGAGCGAAAGATTTAAAGAGAACAGTCTCTCAATGCCTCATTAAGGTGTGTTATTGCTGTAGTTATTTTGTGACATATTTTGTATTAGTAATAGATCTTGTCACATAAAATGCCATTATATATGAGTAATCGTGATTTCTCTAATCCTTCGCAGGTTAAAAAAATTATAATTTCAGTATCTCTATTAACAAACGGTAGAATGTACACAATTGGAGGTTCTTGAATGGTAGGCGTCCTTCGCCTCCAATCATGAAATGGTTAGTTGAGACACCAAAAAACAAAAATTCTTGTGTAAAATATTTTATTAAGATTTTTACCCTCTATATCAGTTGAGATAACTGATAATTTATAATCAAAATCAAAATGAGTACATATTTTCACATCTTACCATATTTAGCTTCTTTGTTTTTTTTTCCTTCTTGCCATATTTTCTCGAATGATCGATCATCTAAGTTTTGAAAATCAACTACATAATAATTTTCAAAGTTTGAATGATTTTTGAGAGAAATGAACACCTTTCACTCGAGAATACACCAATTAGCCTAAAGAAAATAGAGTAGTAACATGCTGACACGTCAAAAGTGGTAACATAAAATGTTACTCCTTAATGAAATGGTTTGTTGGTATACAACTATTATTGGTATAAATTCACACATGTGCTGTTGTAGGTGCACCATTGCCTTCTTTGTGTTATGCTATCCAAGTCAAAAATAAGTCATGATTATAATAAGCAACAATAAGATACACCAAAAAGGAAAGAAGAAAAGAGAAAAAGAACAGTAATGGAAACAACTCACTAACATTGTCTCTACTCAAATGGGAAGTACTTCTCTTACTACGCAATGTAGTAAAAAATATATTTGGTCCGTCCATCCAAAACATTAACATCATATTTATATATATATATATATATATATATTTTTTTTTTTACCTATGTAATATAGATAAATATAAAATATATTTTTATCAATTATTCTTTTAATAGAAAGATCTACAGCCCGGAAAGCATAAATAAGGAGGATAAATAAGGAGGAGTTGGAGAAATTTTTCTATAGCAGAATAGTTGTTAGGATTTGTCCTGAATTTTTTAATTGATTTATTTTTTTAATATTTGGATTTTGTTTTTAAAGAAAAGTTTTGAAATTCTAAAATTAAAGATCATTACTTCTCACATAAAAATATTTACAATGTAGTTACTAAAAGGAGACTGTTTTCTAGATAATTTTATACTTTTTACATATAAATAAAAGGTTAAAATCATTTACACCTTCGAACTTTACTATAAAAATTAAATACTCCCTCAACTTTGAACAATAATCATTTTTCCTCCTTTTTCCTACTTGATTTTTCAAAATACCTATTTTACCCTTGTATTTATATCAATATTTGTATCTTCTTTAAAAAAAAAAAATTTTGCAAACACAATTTTTTAAAATCTATATAACATATTTTCTATAAAAACTGAAAATTATTTTTTCGATGAAAAAATAAAAGTAAAAATACTAATTGAATATATAAGTTAATGACATTCTATAATGAAAATAATAAAAAATAATTTTATCAAAAATAAAAATTTTAATGTCTATTTATACGTGAAAATAATATGTAATTATAATTATATAAATATATTTTAATGCAAGTAATAAGTAAATAGTTAATAGTCGAGGGTTTTTCCGAAACAACCTCTCCACCTCCTCAAGATAGTGGTAAGATTTGCAGATCCCTACCCACCTCATATTCCACTTAAAGGATTACACTGGATATTGTGTTGTTGCAGATGTATATTTGTTACAAATCAAATGATTATTGTTAATAAATTTTAAATTATAATTTAAAAATAATTCATATTAAAAATGAAAACTCGTTTATCTATATACATATTAAAGAATAAGAGAAAATCAAAATATGCATCTATATACGTAATTAGATACACACATACATACTTAACATATATAATATAAAAATTTTAATTGTAAAAAATATCATTAGATTTTGTAATTAAATTTTAAAAGAATTTACTAATAATGTTGATGAGTTTAAATAAAAATGATAAATACCTAGATTATGAAAAATAAATATATATACTTAATATAAAAAATATTATATAAATAGAAGAATGAAAATGTTAAGGATAAAATAGACATTATCTATAATATATTAAAAGTGTGAAGATACTTTAAAAAGTGATTTGAACTTTTTGCCCTTCAATTAAAGTCTCTCCTTTAGACAAAATTATTTTTTACTATCATATAATTATTAATTAATTATCATATTATAATATTTAAATTAAGGAGTCCTATAATATATATATTAGGAAAACTACTAATTAAGGAATCTAAAAATATATGGTAAGAGTTAGTAATTAAGGAGTCTAAAAATATATGGTAAGAGCTATTAGAATAATTTGTAATTAAGGTATCCTAAAATATATGGTATAAATAAATTTTATGTATTAAATTCTTCTTTATTTGAATCATGTAATTCTTTATTTAAATTAGGTTAAAAAATATTTAATATTTAAATATTTTGAATTTATTACACTTTTATACATTTACTGTATGTAAAATATATTTTTGTTCGTAAAGTCAGGTGTGGGAAAATATTTTGACCCAAAATATTTTAATTTTTGAATCCTTTTCCCATTTAAACTATACGGTCCTAATACTTAACATTTTAAAATTCAGTTGATCTAAATTATAATTTTTAATACTTTTAAATTATTTAAAATTTTACTTTATATACAAAAATAATTTCTATAATCATATTTAAGCAATATTTTGAATTACAATTGACAAGAAACTCACCATTCTTATATTTCTACTTATATTTTTCTCTTATTTTGATTTTGAATCAAGTCGTCTTCTTATATTCATTACCATCATCCTTTGTGTCTTCTTTTTTCTTTCTTTTTATCAATAGTTTTAATGATTATATAAATTATAAATAATCAACAATTGATATAATTTCTCATGTTTCTCTTTCAGTTGAAAATTTTGGTCGATCGAAGAATCGGACGAACCAAGCATATTGTCACTGATTGAAATAGCCAAAAATCTAAGGTTATCTCTTTTCCCTTTTTTTTTTTTGTTCTTGTTTAATTATGACTTAGTTTTGATTATGTTATTTAATTATACTTGATACATTATTTATTAAACTTATTTGTTGAATTCAAAAGTATAAGGTTATAATTAAGTGTTAAATCTGAATGTATAGATTAACCTCAAAATAACTCTACCTTATATTTTATTGTTGTGCGTTTGTTTGTTGTAAGTAATTTCACTATTTTCTCAATTTTGTTAAGAACATTATGCCTTGATGTTTTAAACATCATGAGGTTCTTTGCATGAAAGTTCAAAAATATATAAATATTCGATGAAATGTTTCAAAATGTCATATCAAATTATATTTGAACTTTTTAAATTTTGTTCTTCTGTGCCTCATTATATTGAATTAGTAAAAATTTAATTGTAAAAGGTACTAAATTTATTATAGAAGGTTTGTTAGATAGTTAAGCTAGCATTGTGTCGTTTATTCTCGTTATTATTAACTTCAGTACTCACATAGTTAATAATTATGTGATAACTACTAAGATTTTTATGTTCAAACGATTCTATAAAATTGAACTCATTAAAGTGAAATATATGCGCATGGCGCGTGTGTGTATATATATATATATAAAATTTATTAAAAGTGTGAAGCACTTTAAAAATATTGTTTGAACTTTTTGCCCTTCATTAAAAAAATTCGCAATAGACAAAATCGTCTTTTTATTAGTTTTCTCAAATTATTAATTAATTATTTTACGTGTTGGAAGCCAACTCTTCGAATTATGTACACCATTGATAAGTTATATAACTTTCACACATTTATGTTCCTCTTCCTTCATTCAACTACTTTTTGCTTGCAGTTTTTTCTAATGGGACTTCTGTAACGTGATTTTGAATTAGTCACACTCTAATGTTGGTATTGAAAAGCAAAAAATTAAATTAATGATCTCAACTTTGTGAGCCACACCATAACCGACGATGATTCCATCTTTAGAAATGTATTTTCTTAATTTTTATTTATTTATTTAAGAAATTCAGGAATGCATATGATATTTATTCATTTAAATAAACTAAACACTTTTTTGGTTATCTTGATCTTAGCTTTATTGAAATAATTTGGTACTGAATACATTAATTTGTTTTGTCAGGTGCAATTCATGAAATCATGTTATAACGGAAGATGTTGAAGATTGGATGCACCATCAATTAAAGCATCTCAGTCATCTTCTGCACGGTGCAATCCATACCAATGGCTATCGATAACTTCTCGAGGTAAACTATAGAGAAATTGAATTAATTTAGTCATAAATAAATTTTTGGGACAGGCTTTGTACTATTCATTGAAGTAGTAAGCATCATTATTAAAAGTTTGCGTTTGTAAATACACAACAATGCAACTCAAGTAATATATTAAAAGTGAAAAACACTATTACACCAAAGTGTAAAGTTGGATTACCAAAACAATTGTTATAAGAAACTTTTTTCCAGAATGTAGGATCATTTCATATCTATATCCATAAAGTAAATGGTAAAGCTTCTATGAAAGTTTCCCCCTCGTGTAGTCATCTACCTTCAAAGCCTTCTCCATTGCTTTGCTTTTGACGGGAAGTTTTCAATTTATTTCATATACTGTATTACTTTCTTTTCAAAGATTTGCTAGCACGCAATTTGTTAAGTCAACCATATTGTTTTCTTTTTTATGTGTGAAGGTAGAGATATGAAGAGGAAATTAAGAGTAACGAGGCCATTAATAAAGAGACAATTCTATATATAGTAGTAGCGTTAGGTATTAGCAGTGGGCTAAATGGTATAATTTTTATTACTTATTAAACTCTGAATGGTGGGTTAGCTTTGCGTTAAATGATCTAGAATAAAGATTAGGGTTTAGGTTTTTAGGGTAAAAGCTATCTATATCTATAATCTATATATCTATATAATATATTAAAAGTGTGAAGATCCTTAGAAAAACGATTTGAATTTTTTGCGCTTCATTAAAAATTTCTGCAATAGATAAAATAGTCTTTTTACTCATTTTCTTAAATTATTAAATAATTATTTTTAATATTTATAATTAGGGAATCCTAAAGTATATGGTAAAGAAAAGTATATAGAGAAAAAAGTTATAACTAAGGAGTCCTAAAATACAAAAATATATATGGTTAGAACTAGGATTCTTTAAATCCTAAAAATAAATTATTTCACGTGAAAATTTTTCTACGTACTTTTTTCAAGTTTGTCTCCTATTTGGTTTGTGTGACCAATTTTTCATAAGAATTATGGTTAAAGTACGACAATTACATATAAATATGAAAACTATTAATTAGATATTATAAAATATAACAATAACAAATAATTTAATACAAAAAAATAGTGCTAATTATTTTATTATTAGTTATATGGTTAAAGTGCAAGAATAATTAATTAATATGAAAAATTAACAATTATATGTCTATTTTTAATATTAGAAGAATAATTAATTTTGTTTAAATTCCAAAATCCTTTTCAAGATAGAATTCATTAGGTCTAGGATTTGTTATAAAATTTGTTTGTCATTTATTCTTTCGAAGGAGGACATGAATGCCCTAGTTTATCATCATCAGCTTAGAGCAGGTTCAGTTTTCTCTTTACTTTATTTGTAAAGAAATTTAATATTAAAATTTAATTTCGCATAATAATTTTTAGTTTTGATCTTTGTTAAAATTCTTTTCATATTTTTAGTTTTGAATGAAATAAATTATTGTTGTTTTCCTTCTGTGATTTTTATCTTTATTATGATTCTTTTCATACTTTTAATTTTGAATGATATAAATTATTGTAATTTTTCTTCTGTTGTTGTGCTTATCAACTAGAAACTAAAGCTTGATATTAATTACAAAGTGAAAATTTTTTGGGCAGTCTTGGAGGCTTGTTTTCTTAGACTTAGAAGCCTAAGAAGACACGCTCAATCATTGGGGCAGTAATTACTAAAGGTAACTCATCAGATTTTGTTCTTATCCATTAAATATTTATTGGTTTTGTGAGAAGGTAAATAATTAAACTAATGTTTTTCTTTGCTGAATTTAAGCTAATTGATCAGCAAATCAACTACTCAGGAAACTAAAAATCTTAAACTGGTTCAGTAATAATATGATTGATTAATATTTAAGTGGAGTAGCTTAACAACAGGATAACTACATGACAATGATTAGTAATTACTGTATTTAATTGCGTGAATCTTGATAAAAAGAACTAATTTATTTATTTGGTGAAAAAAACTAATTTTTTATTTTAAAGAAACAATAAATGGAAACACAACATGCAATAACATATTTGAGATATGATAATTTTCTTATATTATTTAATTAGATACAACATTGATTTTAATATAAATTGCTATGTTTTAATAACTTTTCTATAAGACTTAGGAAAAACGCTCTATTTCCACCTTGAATTATATGCGAAAAAGTTGAGACACATTCGAATATTAGGAGGGTCCTATTACCCCCGGACTAAGGTTGTCAAAAATACGATTTTAATTAGTCCAGGGGGTAATAGGACCCTCCTAAGATTCGAGTGTGTCTCAACCTTTTTCGCATATAGCTTTAAGTATATTTTACGTGGAACTTTTTTTTTTTTAGTGTGTTTCAAAAAAAAAAATCACCTTATTCTAATTAGAAATAATTTGATTTATTTTTTTTCTTTTAGTAAAATAATTTTCAACTATACAAATATAAAAAAAAAATTGGTATCATAAATTTGATAAAAAAAATTGTTTTATTCAATTCAAATGATATCACATTTTTACGAGAGGATGAGACTGGGGAGTACTAGAATTTATTAGCTTCGGCATGTAGTAGTGGTGCTATGGATTTGAATAGTAGTTTCCAAATAAAGATTAAAGGGCAAGGAAGGGGTAGGTGGGGGCAGTATGCATATTGAGGGATTTCACGTGGGATGGGGCCCAATATTTGGCTGTATTTGCAAGTTGGGCAAATAGGGATTGTCTCTTTTTGGTTATCATAAATTTTGACAAATTCTTTTGCTTGCCCCAATCAAGTAAAGAATGAGAGGCATTTAAACATTCTCCAAACTTGGTATCTGTATTTTATGCTATTCATTTAAATTTATTTGTACTATTTTTTGTTTGTTTTAAAAGAATATATTCTTTTTTAATTTTAAATTTCTAAATTATATATTTAAAAATACAAAATTAAATGATATTTTTATAAATTTAATATATTTTAATTTAACATTACAAGATTTATTTTTTTAAAAAAAATATTAATTATGTGTTAAGTCAAAATAAGGCAAATAAATTCAAAAAGAGGGAGTATATACTTCTACTTTTTCGAGTCGATATTATTTATCATACTTATTAAAAATATATAATTCAAAATAGTTATTGTTTTAAAAAATTAGAATAATTAACTACTAATTTTTACCTATACCTTTATTCAATAAAGATGGAGAAAGATTAATATTATTTTAAAAATAGTATATAGTCAAATTATCCTTAAGCGTATGATAGAAACATCACAATGACAAGCAATGGACCGGGGAGTACATCTATTGAAGTTAATTGATAAATTCTGCTTGAATTATTACCCGGTAAAATAATTTGAAAAATTACTTTATTATCTTTGTAATTAATTATTAAAATGTTATAATCCATTTTTCACTTATGTTGGAAAATTAGATAGTTAACAAAAAACAAATTAGATAGAGGCTACACATCCAGGCGTGCTTGATACTTTTTCTTGTATTTTTTTTTTTTTGAAAACACGTGATACATTCTTGTGATATTCCTAGTACTTTTCGACAATAATTTAAAGCAAAATGTATTAAATATTCTACACGTCTTATCTTCAGTATTTACATCATCAACAAATGAATACGTATTCATATATGATGATGGTAGATTGATAAGGATTTAATTTATTCTTCTTAATCAGAAGTCTCGAATTTTAGTTTCTTTGGGTACAAATTCGTCTTTATTAGGGCGCATCCCCCTCAATATAGAATTTTTCGGTGCAAATTCAAATCTAGTCGAACTCTAATGTGAGTATCAAACACTGAATTGAAATAAATAAAAAATGATGATAATGAAGAGAATCTTATCTCTTGTCTAAAGGATGTCGAAAAAGAGTGAAATGTGGGTGGGTGGGTGGGTGGGGGGGCTAGGTCTTGCAAAACCCAAATGAAGGAAAACATATTCTTTATTTGTTTTCTTGGTGATTAGTAGTGTTGAAAAGAATACCAATTCGGTTGATTTAATTTAGTCCATTAATGTATCATCATATAATATATTCATCAACCTTATTATTTTCAATGTAGTGTAGGTCAAAAAAAGAGATTGGGGAGCCAAAACTAAAACATACATGTGTATTGGGAGCAGAATATATTAACTAGTTGATAGTTGATACCCTGGCATGCAAATAAAGGAACAAAGAAGAAATTTATTTATTTATTGTTATTCAAAAGAATTAGCTAGTTCCTTTTTTTATACTTACGTCAATTCTATTTTTTGAGCAGGCAAAACAAAATTTACTTACACTAGAAATTGGGAGCCAAGCTCCAAACATTTTTTGTAGTTTTAAGTTAAGTATGAACGAAAAAATTATCTTCTAACAAAAAAAAAAAAACATATTTTTAAGTAAGTCGAATGGCGGGTAATAAATCACCATCTAACTCTTCTCGGTTGGGTGTATAATACAATTTTCTTTAGGTTGATCGAGAACAACTCCCTACTTTATGAAGAAATTGAATCTTTTTTTATCAGCGGATTACATAAAGGTCCAAAGGCCTATCGGCCCGATCCCTATGCTACCACCATAGAGCCCATTGAAAATCACAAACATGGATCGCACCACGAAACTTTCTGATCGTATCAACAAAATTTGGATCACAACTCTAACAAACATAAGAATGGAGACAAGTACTTCATATTTATTGATTCGAAATCTGCTTTGTGCTACGTTGTAAGTTGTAGCAACGAAAAATCACACTTTTAACTCATATGAAGCAAGAAGTAAATTGATTAATGGAAGTAGACTTAAGTAGAAGAGAAAGCTTGAAAGACAAATTAAAACTGTAAATTCTTGGAACGTTATATATTCTTAATACAAATGTTGTCTATAAAGTAAATGTCTAATGATGCCTTCATTGTGGATTACGATTGAATTAGATTCCAACATGATCTCGATGGAATTATTCTTTACTTATTTAAAGTACTAGGTTTGAAATATAGTGGTTTTCTTTAAACTTCTACGATATGTGTCCATGGCATAACTCGTCTATATATCTCTTTGTTTCAATTTATTTGGAACTCTTTTATTTTAAAGTGTTTCAAGTAACATGACCACTTTTTTATATTTAGAAATAATTTAACTTTAAATTTCTCATTTACTTTTAATTATACAAGTTTTAGTACCACAAATACTTAGGTGCCATTTTATTTGGGGACTACGTTATCCCGAGATTATAGTCCTCGGATTATAATCACTGCACAAATTTATCCCACTAGACGGGTGTGATAAAATAATATCAACTATTAACTTGGATCGATAAGGTGGAATAGAAATTTATACCTTTAACAACATGATATAATTATTGAAATGTTCTTTTGGCAACATCCAATAAAATTAGACCACATAAATTGAAACAGAGAAAGTGTAGCTCGATATTTTGCTTGTCTTTCTTGACTAGTTACATAAATCATTTTAAAGAGGAAAAGAATTAGACATAAGTACCTCAACCTTGTTGTGACTAGTCCAATTTCATTATTCTTGAAAACCTTGTTGACTTCAAATTCCAAATTGTCCATAAATAACAAAAAGCCACAAGTATAGAGCCTAGCCATTTGAATCCTGTAATGTATATATTATATAAGCACATTCTGAAATATTGATGAAGGTGCAACGTGAATAGTAGTTTAAAAGATACAAAAATACAACACTTCCATTTAATTACATATTGGGATACAAGCAGAAATGCATAGTCAGGATGGTTCAAATGTTGTAGTAGCTAGCAACAGCTTAATTATGCATACATTAAATTTATTGTCCTCCATTGATCGATAAAGGTTCTAAATACAATTTGCAACAAAACAAAAAGGACAATACATGCAAATACATTATTACTGTATATTTGGTTGAACCAAAGATGGAGTAGATGCTTCGAATTATCAGATTAAAGCATCCATCCATGAATAAATCCATTCATATTGTGAGCAGTTGCTGCTGCATTCACCTCATCCGTATTAACAGGATTGTACCTGGAAAAAGTTAACCAGAAAACAATAAATAATAACAAAGAAATTAATAATAATAGCATGCAAGAGAACTGTACATGAAACCTAATTTTTAATCCCATTTTATGTGAATGGAGGTTCCTGATGAGCTAGATTGGGCATCCTACACAAAGCCATACGTACAAGGAGCATAACAGGCTTGCTGACACCGGGGGCGGATCTATAGTCAAACTTTTGGTGCTCCGGCATCCATTAATTTTGACGTGACTAGGTATAGTTATATAAAAAGCCGTATAAAATTTGGTATTAGAAGTAGGAAAACACTCAGTAAGCCAAGGAGACAACGTGCTTTAGTTTTTAGGCAGAACCTTTCAATTTGTGTGTTCGAACAGTTCGTGCACCCACGACCTTAAATCCTGGGTCGTCACCAGCTGACACTTAGGTCACGGAAGGAGAACGGAAGATACTTTATTTTGTTAGTATATATGATGCATAAGTACTATGATAGTAAGTTCTACCAACTAAACAAAAATAAATTATGTAATGCCAGACATTGGTTCTCTCTCATTTTATAACGGTTGTATCTGGATCAATCAACTTGTGTCAATTGTGTGCCTAATTAACTTCCCATCAACGTATCAAGTAAGACAGTATCTTGCTTGATCGGTGAAGACTTTTAGAGCCTTTCCCACATTATTATTCATTAGACTACACCATGGTGCACATACATAGATATATTAATAGAAATAGAAGTTAATTTTAAAAATTACCCAAAATGTGGAGGAGAAGAATGCAATCCAAGAGGCTGCAAGAAACCCTCAGTGTGGGGGAGACGATTATGTTGATGCATGGCTTGATCAGCTCCATCTTCCCAACTCAATCGAACTGGAAATCCAGCTGTACTTTCTTCTAGCTAAAAAAAGCACAACACGAAAGTTCACATGAGTTTAAGTTATATATATCGTCAGAATATCAAGTTATGTACCTGAAGGATATTAACAGTACTAAGACATTTTACTTGTTATAACTAGTAACAAAAATTACATGATGGTTTGAAAATTTCACAGTTTATACAATTTAATCTTATTGGTCATTAATGTTTTTACCTTTCTGCGGAGTAATCTATTAGATTCTGCCAGCATTTGCTCCTGCAAATTAAAATTCATAGAAAAGTTGAATTAGCTTAATTTTTTGAGCATTTTCCTTTTAGAATTTGAGAAAAAAAAGAAAAAAGAATACAATTCCAAAATGAGTACCCTTTGTTGAAGATCTGCAAGCTGATCCAGCATGAATTGTGTCTGCAAATTAAAGGGCAAAAAAAACAAAGTTGTTGGATAGGGCTGGAAAAATTGGATAATTAACCATTTAAAAATGAATCAAATATGGATATTAACTACTAAACTTTACCTAACTATTCCTAAAACTATGGATTGTATGGATATTCATAACATTTGTCATTTAATCCATTTTTTATCCATATTTAATATGGATAGATCGATATTATATTGTATAAGTAGTTTATACACCAAATCCGATTTGATTTGTCCATTTATCCCTTCATAAACAATTTATAAGTTAGGATCTATTTAAAAGAATTTACCTTCCTTGACCTGATTTGCTTTAAGGAGGACTCTAATTGATTCTCAAGCTGCTCCAGGTCCTTTGTGCTTAATGTCCCCAAATCTTCCCCAAGAAAGTTTCTGTGTAATTTTAATAAAACGTAACAAATTAAATCAACGACTATATATATTTACCGTATTAGACAACGGAATTATAATATAGTTTGACTCTCAAAAGACAAAACATGACAACTAATTTGAGACACGTACGGGGATATACTGATCATAGTGAACAAAACAGACCTCTGAGATCGTTGGAGGAGCTCAACTCTTGCTTTTAGCCTCAGATACTCGTGGTAGTTATTCTGTCACAAAATAATGACGTTTTAGTGGACTGTTAAGGTATCGAAAGTAAAGATGTGGGCAAATTAAGAAGACTGCTTTTGACTTTAGCCATTAATTAATTACAACATATACAATAACAAGAATGGCAGCAACAATATTAATAACAACAACAACCACAGCAATAAAAAAATCAGTATTCCTATCTCATCAATCACACAGGATACAATTTCCAGCAGATTGAAAAAAAATAACAGGTGATTCTTTCAATCTGTCCTAGCTTTAGCGGACAAAGTTATCTGATAAATTTTAAGATATGAGGTTGCCGGTATCAAGTGAACTTAGTCGAGGTGCACGGACGTTGGCTCGAAATTAAGGGATGATATTCAATTGTACGTATATAAAGGGCTTGTTGGGTCGGATGTATAAAAATAGTACAAAATAAGATATATTAGTATGCTGATATGTATTAGTAATGTAAGTTTTAGTTATGCTAAAATTATTTCTTGTACATTATTTGATCTGGTGTATCAAAAATAACATGCATCGCAGTTTCTAAATACTCCATATGTCTAGGGAAATGTGTTTCACAAATATGGTGGAAAATGTGAAAAAGACTAGTGGTGACATCAAGAACAAGACATCTTCAATAACCAACAAGAGTTGTAGTGTGGTAAAAAGGATTTATTTGTCTTAATTAAACATCTTGAGTTCATAGAATCCTCTCGGCTTAATTGAATTCTTTTGGATTCATTGTATCCACTCTCCTTAATAAAAGATCTTGAATTTATGTCGTTGGTCTGGAAAAAAATTAGTGAAAATAACTTCAATTTATATTCATGTTTAAGAACAATTCTAATTTCTAAATGCCATTTCAACTAATCAAATACTACTATTTTTTTATAAATTTCAAAAAAAGTATGCCACTGACTGACAAAATAATATTATCAAGGCTTAGATGAATAGACAAAAAAGTACATAAATACTTAATTACTCATCCATTTTAATTTGTTTGTCTAGTTTAATTAAGAACGAAGTTTAAGAAAATAAAAAAGTCTTTACAACCTTGTGGAACTGTGGTCTTAAACTAAAGATGCGTAGAATGTATATGCAAAACATCCATTAGTCTTGGTGCTTCTAGCATGTTATATTGAATGTTATACTTAAAGAGCTGCCAAAAAAGAAAATGTATCATCTTAAAACGGTTCAAAAAGAAGTAAAATAAACAAATTGAAATGCAAGGAGAACCTGAGTATCAGTAGCTGATTGGTTAGCTTCCAAAGTAGCATAGCTGCAACGCTGATACTTTTCAATTGTTTTCACCATGCTGCAACAATAAAATGAAACATTTAGTTATTTCATGTGACTCTATAACAATTTTTTTAAGAACATTTTGCAGTGCAAGGCTGATGCACCAAAAGTTGTCATTATTATGAAGGTACGATCCACTTGGAAAAAATTGATTTTGAGGCTAGATAATGAAGGCACATAAGGGTCTGGATTAACTCATGTTATTTAGATTAATTATTGCCGTACAAAATATAATTAAACATATCTAAGTGAAAATGTATATTTGTTTATTAAAGTACATTTAACATACCATACTCTAGCCAAAAATCTAGTGGAAACAAATCTCCCTAACATTACAAAGCTAGTAGGAGCAAGATTGCATATACAACATCACACCGTCTGTTGACTCACTTATGAAATTATACTAAATATATTGTTATGTTGTGGTCGGTACCATCAGTAAAGTACGAATATATATGGACTCCGGGTCACAAATTTTTGCCATGATCTGGTGGATATACTCCATCGAATTGTAAATAAATAAGTACTAAGTACATTTTTAGATTAGTAAACACTAGTATTAAATTATGATTACAAAAAGATAGATTGGAAACCAACATAAGCAGCCTTTGCTCATCCGCCTTGGGAATCAAAGGAAAAAAGTAGCAGTATTTTTGCCACTGTCAAATATGACACCTGGTCTGCAAATCAAATCTTAACAGTAAAAAATTGTAAATAGTAAAATTGGTAATTAGGTTTCCATAATTTTGGCAGTAAAATCCTTTGCAAGCTATTTCACTGCTCGAAATTTTGAGTTGATTTCTCAGATAGTCACTTAACTGATACTCGCTATCTCAAAAAATTTATTTTCCAGAAGAAAAAAAATTGAAATTGAGAAAGAATGTGGTACTTTCTGAAATAACACTTAGTAATTCAGTAATCATCTTAGAAATCAACCTTAAATAGTCTCATTCAAAAGATAAACGAATTTAATGTTATAGAGCTCATAAAAAGTCTACCTACAGATCAAAAAACAACAATAGATATGGTGAAGAAATTTTAGAAAAAATCAAGAACTGTCTGTTCTTAGCAAATTATACATTCTTTTTTTGAAAAAAAAAAAAAACATCAGTCTTTTCATATACAAAAGTTCGAAAAACAAACATAAATAAGTAGATCTTCCAAAATCAAGAGTAGAATATATAAAGAAAGAAAGAGGGAGAATTGATCATATATGTGTATAGTAAAAAAACAGTACGTACATATTAAGACAACTCAGATCTTGCATTAAAATTGAAGTGAGAGAGAAATCACACAAGTTTGATAACCAAATTTAATGAAAGTAAGAATAAAATGAGAGTACTTAGTAGATAATTAAGGGTTTTTGGTAAAGAAGGACCTAGGTAAAAAAAACCATTAAAATTGTAAACACATACATAGTATAATTATATTAAATAAAATAAATTACCTTGAAGTGCTGCAGAATTCATAGAGTTTACCACGATTTGAGAAAATGATAAGAGCAACTTCAGCATCACAAAGAACAGAAAGTTCATAAGCTTTCTTAAGAAGTCCATTTCTTCTCTTAGCAAAAGTGACTTGTCTGTTTATTTTGTTTTCTATTCTCTTCAACTCAACTCTTCCTCTTCCCATTATTGTCTATGTTTGTTCAATTTTTGCAGAGAGGATGGATATATAAAAAGGGGTTATTCTTCTAACACTTGGAGAGGATGCAAGTTGAACTACTTTTGGATAATAGTTACAAGAGGGTACAAATTAAATGAAATGAAAGAAAGAGAGTGAGTTGAAAATATGGAAACCCTGGGGCTTCCTCTATTGGTACCTTTCCATTTACACCCCCCTTACCCACAGCCCTACTCCCACTAAAAACCAAAAAGTTAATTTTAAAAAAAAAAAACAAGTTGCATTATGTAATTGTTCAGAAAAATTATTTGCACACTTCAATTTTACGGGCGACTTAATAAAATGTATACGTGTAATTTTACATACCGTGAAAAGCAAACGAAAAGGTTAAAAATTGATTAAAATGTATACGTGTTATTGATTAATTGGATGCTATCAACTAATTAACTAATGGTATGTTTAGACCTATACGTATATTATAAGAGCATATTTGATCCAATATAGTTCCTAATTAAAATTATGCAATTTTATCTATCTTGTTGTAATATTTGCTTGCAACCTTACTTCAAAAACTTTTGTTTTGAGTTGAGGGTCATTCGGAAATAATATGGGTAAGATTTAATTTGACTGTGTTCTTCCCTCTCCAGACTCCACTTGTGAGATTATAATTATGAAGTTTCTTGTAAACATTTTTTCTGTAAATAGAACATGTTTAAGTATGTATACAATAACCATAATGTCATGAAACAAGAAAATTCATTACACTGATTCAAACCACAAACATCCTTATATTCTAACCACTTAATGTCATAACATTTCATCGACCTGCAAAATTAGGGATTAACAGAAGGATGGGTGGTTAAGCAACTTATTTTTGTCCCTACTTTGTTCGAAAAACAAGCATAAAAAACAAAACTTATATTTAAATGACATTCTTCTTAACTAAAATCTGCCGGACAAATACTTTATATGTGTAATCATCCTTAATTTAAAAAACAAACTTTTTACACATTCAGAATTGATGGAATCCAATGACATTAGGAGACTGATTTTGATTTGAAGTAATTTGTGGGTTTAGTTATGTTATTTTGATGCAACGTAACTCTATTTGTAATTTGATGAGTTTTATGACATTTGGTGATTAGATAGAATAAATATATACTCTATGGTTTGAAGAAATGTGATGAATTTTCTTACTTTCTGACGTCATGGTTGTTGCATTTTTATCGAGAATTTCTATATTAAAATGCTTAAATATGACTTAGAACTTGCTTTATGTGATAACTTAAATTGGTGAGAAATTCCTCACAATTCGATCAAGTTGCTTTATAAATACAGTAATACACTTTTACACATTATTTAATTATTGTAGTTAGAAATTAAATTGGACCAAATATGCCTCAATACTATGTGTAGAGGTTCAAATATGTTCTTAGTTAGTTATCTGTGAATTAAAGGCATTTTTTGCTCAATGAAATAAACGATAGGGGCATAATTAGGTGAAGACTTACACGCATTCGGCGTATACATCAAACTATTATTTTTTTGTCATGATTAAGTAATTAAATTAAGTAAAATACATGTTAATTAATCATGGTTAAGTAATATAAATTCTAAATTCAAACACATAACATGCATTTATTGGATTGATGTATACACCACATCGAGTTCGTTTAAGTTTTAACCAATTAATTAAGCCAAATCTTTAACTAAGACTAATATGGTGAATTTCGCATATTTTAAAGACATTTTTTTGGTCTTTCTCCCTTTTTTTCTTTCTTTCTTTATTGTTTTATTTCTTTTTCCTCTTCTTCTTTTTCTTTGTGCTCTTCCCTATCGTTTCTCTTTTCCTTCTTTCTACCTTTCATTTCTCTTCTTAATTCTCATAGATCTTCTCATTCTTTTTTATATTTTCTCCTCTTCTTCTCTATATCCTTTGTGATCCCAAATCACATGCCCCCTCTAAGATCCGTAATATATTTTAATACCCAACTGATTAATTTTCTAAAATTTATCTTTGAATAAAGAAAATTTGGTATACATATCGTCTAAGCTAAAATTGGTTGTAGTATTTTAAAGATGTTGAAATTAATTTCACTTCAAATGAAAATTGAGAAATATTAGATCATCTGTTAAAACAGGTGTATAAATGACTTTCTTGAATAACGCATGATCTTTTTGCTATTCTAAAACCAACCAAGTCATCAGCATCCTATGAATCACACCTAAAAAATGTACATTAGCGTCAATTCGTCCTTCATGCCCTTAAATGTGTATAACACTCACTCTATTTAGGTATATAATATACTTTTATTCTTTAAAATAATACTATACAATATGATAGTGTTAAATGAAAGTTTATCCCATCAATGCATATTGCTTCATTTGTTTTTGGTATGTGAATGCAGTACAAGTATAGGCATTTGAGTGGTGGTGGGGGAGGGGGTGCACCCTACTTAGTTACTAGTACTAGATTTAACTCTTAGTTATAGCAGAGGGGTAGCTAGTGCAGACTGTATTGTACTGGTCGATTTTTGTTATTTTTATTTTTATTATTTTCAAAAAAAGTACTTTACAGATATTTAGCTTTTTGTGTAGATAGACTAATGTTTCACAGGCCATAGCATCGTAATACCTATTGGACATGAACAACAACCTTAAAAGAGTTACCTTTTTCTGTCCTACGTGTTGAAGCTTCATTGGTTCTTTCTCCCTAGCTACTATTTCCATTTCCCAACCTGTTATACTGAGTCATGCAAGTATTAGTAATATCTAGTCACAGTGGCAGATTCAAAAATTTATTTCAAGGGGTTTGAAAAAATAAAATTATATGTGTCCTTTTTTTTTAGTCGAGGGCTGAAGGAGCGATTCAAAAAGCTGACATAGAATCACTGGGTTATTCAACAACCTTATTTTCAGGTGGTTCAAAATTAATATATATACAACGTGGGTCCGCCCTTGTATCTAGACTAGTTACGATGAAATTTATGTTATTAATTATATAGTTATGTTAGTTATGCATGGTTTAATTATTCATCATTAATTATTCTAGCTACCTCTTGTTCTGCATAAAGTAATAGTTTACGTAGATTCCCTCATATAACTTATAAATATAAATGTTATATATATATATATATATATGTGTGAATAACCGAATTGCAAACAAGACATCATATTATTTTTATACATAAATATTTTACCTCTTAACCAGCTAGTAAATATAGTATTACTTATGCCTACATAACTCACATGCAAACCAGCTACAGTACAAGTTTAAATAACCCCTAACATTACATAATTTTAGGATACCCAATTTTAGAATCTTTATTTTTTCTTTTGTTCTTTCACTACAGGACTTCCGCAGCAACTGGTATGAATGATCTTAGATTATGAAACTCACTACTAAAACAAACAGGAAAACGACCACAAAAATGACCACATATGGTCGGTTTTTATTAAATTAATAAAATTAATTTTATAAAAAATCGACCATAAGTGGTCGATTTTTAAAATTTTTATTTTTCAAAAAAATCGAGCACTAGTGGTCGGTTTTTTTGTTTTTTTATTTTTTTTCATTTGCAAAATAAATAATAATTAATACTAAAATTATTTTAATAATTATTTCAATTTTTTAAAATAAAAAAGCTATCACTTGTGATCGCTTTTTTAAAAAAAATTAAAAAATTAAATTCCGACCACTAGTGGTCGGTTTTTTTTTTTACCACAATTTATGATCAGTTTTTTGTGGTCGATTTTTGTCTTTTTTTTAGTAGTGACTATAAAGGTTGAGTTCATGTTTATCGCATATTATTTAATGGATCTTGAGGGAAACGGCGTGTTCTTGGTGATTGAATTTTTTCCATCATTCAATAATGTAGTAATTTAGAGGCCGTTTGGCCATAAAAAATATTTATTTTTTTCGAAAAAAATTTTCACTTTATAAAATTTATCGGGTTTGGTCATGAAAATTTCAAAAATAATTTTAAATTTATTTTTTGAAAAGTGAAAACAAGTTTTTGTTGTTTTCACTTTTCTCCAATTTCAATCTCAACTTTTATTATTATTACATATAACCCTAATTTTTAAATTTTTACACAAAGCCCCTCTTAACTTCAGGCATCCACCAAAAATTCCACTTCACTGTGAGGACATACTTTGGAGGGCCATTGAAGCCTCCTTTCAACGAGCAAGCAAGAAAAGCTTCTGGATTTGATCCTCAATGGTATGAACCTTTTGCTGTTAAAGATGTTAAAGATTTCACAGCACTATGATGGCCTTTGTCACTGGTTGGAGGTAACAAGTACCTCGTAAAATTAGTCAAGGTGTGCATAAGTTGGCCGATATTACGATGCTTATCGAGTCAAACTGCCTATTGATGATGGAATTGTCTTTCTTTTTAAAGTGAAAACGGTGCTACAAAATGTGGAGTCACCAACTTGTTATTTGGTTAGCTGTTGTATAGTTATTTGGTGAGCTGGTGTTACATAAGGGGGTAACGCCATATCAAAAATTATTTGGATCCTTCTCATCATCTTATGAGTATTATATATAGTTCCAGTACCATATATCAAGTACTCCATCTCGCTATAATAGCTTTAAAGGTTTTAAACTATCTTTAAAAATCGCATTTGATTGTATGTTAGTAGATAAATTAGTTAATTGGGTGATTTTTATAGTTTTTAAAAGTTGAGAGTATAAAATTATATTTTAAAAAGACTTTTCGAAAATCTTAAAAAAAATTTAAAAAGACATGATCAAACACAACTTCAACTTTAAAAAAAATATTTTTCATCGTCAACTTTCTACTTATAATTTGATTGGTGAATTGTCAAGTGACTTTTATTATGTGACAAAACAAAATACTGTAATGAATAATGCTAAAAATAAGGCAGAGAAAATCGAGCATCGAGTTATCTAATGTACTTATGTACATAGCCTATCACTTTTCTGCCATTTTGTTTTTGGGTAAAATAATGTTTCACTTTAACATCCTTATATCTATTGGACATGAACAACCACCCTCCCCCACTCACATTTTCAATGCAGATAAATTGTACATTTTCAGGATACGCAGAATATATCAAAATATTTTTTAATTTTATGATCGAATATATGTGATATTAAAAATTAAAATTAAAAATTTACCAAAAAAAGAAAGATGAATTCTTTTTGAGGCGAACAAAGAAAAAAGTAAGACATTTATAGGAATACAGGGCACTATAACTATTTATAAGGATTTGAAAACAATACTGAAAATTACATTAAAATGCTTAAATATGTTTAGACAAAAAAAAGATACTACTATTAGAAACAGTATTATTAGATGTTCATATGTCATTATCGATGCTATACACTACTGGAAATTACCCCTATGGAAACGAATTTGTTGGTGACTGTTAACAAAGCGTTGCAATAGGTGGTCTATTGCAACGCCTTTCAAGCATTGTCAAAAATAATTGTTCTATTAGCTATAATTTAACCCTATAACCGTTGCATTTGACATTAAGCGTCGCAATAGATTAATAAAATAAGCTATTGCAACGCTTATAATTTTATTCCCTCCATTTTCACTGTCAATTTTATTCAGTCCGCCAAAAATAAAAAACTTTCGTAAAACTTTTTCTTTAACTCAATTTTCGCTGCCAACGCTTAAACTTTCTCTAAATTTCTCCATTTTCACTGCCAACACTTAAACTTTTTTCTCTAAATTTCAATCGATGCCCTAATCGCTAAAGGATCTGTGGAAGGAGATCTGCGTAACTCTGTGGGAGATCGGCCGACAACGAATTTTGGGGATTTTGTTGTAACTCTGTGGGTTTTTGGGAGAATTTGTTGTAGCTGTAACTAAAGTGTTCTTCCAAGGAATTTTTGCTTTCATTATCAGCATGTTCTCACACAATTTGCTCTAATTTTGAGTTAAAACTTTGCTTTTTCCAGTTAAAAAGAGTTAGAGTTTACCATTTTGCTTAATTGATTCCTTTCATGAATCATTTTGTTGGTAAAGATCTCCCCTTTTTTCTTTTCCTATGAGATTTTGGACCTTTTCTTCATTTGCTTCATCTGCTTCACTTCTAAGTTTTAACACATTTTTCTCAGTAATGTAGGGGAAAGAAGGGGGTTTATTTCAATTTTTTTGGGATCAACTTATTAGGATAATAAAAATGAACATTTATGTTATCTAGCTAATTTGGCATCTGGGTATTTTTTCTACTTTTCTCTGTTAGTAGCTGTTGTTATTTCTTATACTTCGATTATTATATTATTTTGTTGTAGTTACTTGTGTCGAGGTCTATCGAAAACTTCTCTACCTTTGTAGCAGAGGTAAGGTACCTTTACCCTCCCAACACTTCCACTTTGTGAAAGTGGAACTACACTGGATATATTGTGCGTCTTTTTCTGATTTGTTATTTGTTTGAATACCCTTTTGAGTTTCTTAAGCTGGAGACAATTGGTGCTCTGTATTTGCTTGCTTTTTTGAGGTAGGTACAAGGGTTGATGCGTAGTGTACAACTCAAGCTTAGTCTACACTTAGCTTACTGAGTTGTACAGAAATAATGTTTTATTGTATTAGACTTCTGATGTTTTCTGTATTGTGGATTTTCTTGAATTTCTTGAGCTGGAATGAGTTCCTCTATATTGTTAGTATTAGTGCTCCTCTAGTATTAGTCCCTCATTGTCGTCGTCGTGCCTCCACCTCCGCCGCCACCAGTTGTTCTGGTTGGTGAACGGTCATGTGAATTTGTGATGAATGTGACATAATGGTGATGACGTTGCCCTTGTTTTGTGGAAGGGGTGGGTGACTATAGACATATATGTAGTTGTCGATATTGTCACACCCCCTTTTTACGTGCTCCAAAAATGGTTATATTTTAATGTTCGAAAAGGGTTTTATTATTTAAGTGACAAGAAATGAAAAATTGTTTTGGAAAAGGATTATTAACATTTTTTATTCAGAGTCGCCACTTGGCATAATCTGGTGTGCCAAGTCACCATTAGAAAATTTTTTTCAAAAACTATTTGACTCTTTAAACTGGTTTGCAAACAAAGATTCCGGCTAAGGAATTCTGTTGACCGAGGGGAAGGTGTTAGGTACCCCTCGATCCCGTGGTTCAACCACGGTCGCTTGGTAGAGTGTATCGACTATTTTTCGGCACTAAGAAATGTATAAACCACACACAAAAAAAGCACGCAAAATAATCACACAAAAACAACCAATCCAAAATATGAAGTCCAGTCCAATTATTACAACCCGATAAAAAGGGTATTGAAAGTAAACCTACGCTAATCCTAAACTAATGCTCTACCCGAAGCCTCGGGCCTTCACCACGAACGTCCTTCGGGTACATGATATCTCGGGGCATTCCCCGGTGAATAAATATAAACAGATACTTCGGGGCATTCCCCGGCCAAATTAATACAATAAGTTTTTCGTACGATAAAGTAAAACGAACCATTCTCGCACATATTCAAATATTCCAATAAATTGTTATTTCTAAATTTGACTACCCGACCTACATTTGCCTATCCAAGTTCAACATATCACAATTCTATCATGTTTAACATTATCCATGCATCAAAACTAATCAAACATTCATTTTAGCAATTTTAATTCCCACCCCCAATTTTCATTTTAACACAAAATTTCTACAATCACAATTACTATTTCAACAATCCACAATCACTATAAACTCAATATTCATCATTTATATCACACACAGTCGTAACCAACGAAATCAACAACCAATCAATACAAGCAGTTATTCATCACCAACGAAGATCAAACCACACACGAATAGTCAATTCGAAATACGAAACATCGCAAATAATAAAATAGATGAGAGAAAGTGTAGAGTTGGACCTCGATTGAAGCTTTTATTGTGCCAAAATATGTGATCGAAAGACAAAGTCGGATCCGAAAAACTCTCAATTTGAACCTCAATCACGAACTGACCAACCCAAATCAAAGCGAGATACCAATGCTAAACGAATCGGGATCAATTTACTTTTAAACAAATATTGGAGAGTGACGCCGTCTGCCAGCGAATCTCATCGGAACAGTATCAAAAGTGACTGTAGATGTTTCTAAGTGTGAATCCGGTGGATTTAAGTCGGATATTCGCCGGAGAAAGGGACGGAGTGGCTATCGGATGCGATTTGGGTCAGAACGATTTGTTGTTTCTACTTCGATTGAGCTTCGGCTAGCCAATCGACGGCGAAAAGTGGAAGAATGGTTGGGATTTTCGCAGCAGTAGTGTTTTCCGGCAAGAAGGCATTTTCCGATGAGAATTTTGCTGGAACAGTAGTTCCCCGCCTCTTTCTTTCCTCTCTCACGCAAATCTTCCTCAAATCTCTCTAATTTCTCACTCCGACCAGTTCTCCTTTATTTTCAGTCCTAAACCTCTTTCCCGTTCAATATCCAATCAGCTCTCATGCTCGCCTCTTTTTCTCTCACTGTATGTGCAAGTCTATCGATGATGAAGGGAGATTCAAGGTGGGTTGATTTTTTTTGCGTTTGTTGTGTGTAAACGATGATGAAGAGGAAGAAACCCGATCTCCGATCAATTCTCCTCTTCTCACTATTTCTCTATCTCTCTCTCGGTCTCTCCGTGTGTAGTGATGTGTGTGAATTTCAGTTTGGTTTTGTGGAGAAGAAAAGGAATTTTTCCTTGAGATGTGCTGTGAGTGTTTGTGTTCTACCGTGTCTCCATGGGTGTGTGTTGCTGTGTGTTTCAAGGGAAAAATGGAAAAGGAATTCTGTGTCTGTGTATCTGTGAGCCCGTGAAGAAGAAAAAGAAAACAATTGGAGTCTGTGAAGAAGAAAATCCCTCCCCTGTTCTGCTTTTTGTGTGTGTACATATGAGGTGAGGGTGGGGTAGTGGTGAGGTTGAGTAGAGTTTGTTAGGATAAGGTAGGTAGGTGTTGTTTTTTAATTTGGTGGGTTGTTAGAATATTAGGATAAAACAAAATTAGTTAGGGGGTTGTTATTTATGTCATTTTGTGGAGGGATTATTACATGGGTGAGGGTACACGGTAGGAAAAGGTAAACAATAGCTAAAAAGACATTGGGGAGAGACGAAATTAGGTGTCTACATCATGCCCCCTTTGAATGTAAACATGAAGTGTTTTCAGACAAAGAAGTAGACAGCGAGACCAAATTTTGACCCGACCATTATCCAAAGAAAGTAACAGAAGGAAGAAGGACAACCGAGTTTTGACTTAAGACATCCCACCTACTCACATTATGAGAGGATCAAATGACAAGTATCTCAACTTTTGGAAGGAGATGGACTATACCGAGTTGGAGAGTCGAGTGAGGTTCTATCGAGGTTCCGATCCGCGGCTCTGTTATTACATCCAAAAATGAAAATTACAAGTTAAAACATAAATAAAACTATAAAAATCCTATCTATACAGCTTCTGTTGGCTCTTGACTCGACTTTTATCACCCTACTCTTCAGGCGGGCCCTTGACTTGCAATATCTTTCAACTTGTTGCTTGGTTTTCAATTGCTTCACTTTGTTGCTTGACTTTTCGTTTCTTCACCCTATTCTCCAGGAGGGCTCCTGACTTGCTATTTCATCACCCTGTTCTTCAGACGGTCTCCTGACTTGCTATTTCATCACCCTGTTCTTCAGGCGGGCTCCTGAAACCCAAAATTAAAACTAGAACGAAAATTATCCCAAACAAGAATTATAATAAAGTAGTATTTCATTTTGAAAGTGTTGTCCCATTTTCCAGGAGGGTCCTGAACAGAAAGTAAAGTCCCATTTTTCAGGAGGGTCCTGAATTGAAAGTAAATTCCCATTTTTCAGGAGGGTCTTGAACATAAGTAAATTCCCATTTTTCAGAAGGGTCCTGAACATAAAGTGAAACCCCATTTTTCAAGAGGGTCCTGAACAGAAAGTAAAATCTCATTTTTCAGGAGGGTCCTGAACAAAAAGTAAAATCCCATTTTTTAGGAGGGTCCTGAACAGAAAGTAAAATCTCATTTTTCAGGAGGGTCCTGAACATAAAGTAAAGTCCCATTTTCAGGAGGGTCCTGAACAGAAAGTAAAATCCCATTTTTCAGGAGGGTCCTGAACAGAAAGTAAAATCCCATTTTTCAGGAGGGCCCTAAACATAAAGTGAAATCCCATTTTTCATTATGAATCCTTGGAATATGCCTAAATTTTACTAACACAAACCGTTGACATAGCTCCTGCAAGTATTGTCGATACGGGATGACCTTCAAATCTCGCGTCTCCCAATTGCCTTGAATTTGATGGACGAGCAAATCCAAATCTCCCAACACCAATAATTCTTGGACTCCCATATCAACAGCTAACCTCAAACCAAGAATGCAGGCTTCATACTCTGCCATATTGTTAGTACAGTAAAATCGAAGTTGTGCGGTTACCGGGAAATATTGTCCCGATTCGGAGATAAGAACTGCACCTATTCTGACTCCTTTCATATTGACAGCTCAATCGAAGAACAACCTCTAACCTGGATCAGCATCTATAACGACTTCATCGACACACGATACTTCTTCGTCAGGAAAATATGTCTTTAATGGCTCGTACTCTTCATCGATGGGATTCTCAGCAAGATGATCTGCCAAGGCTTGGGCTTTCATGGCGGTTTGAGTCACATATACAATGTTGAACTCGGTAAGCAATATTTGTCACTTTGCCAATCGACCCATCGGCATAGGCTTCTGAAAGATATACTTCAAAGGATCTATGAGGGAGATGAGATAAGTAGTATAGGATAAGAGATAATGCTTCAACTTCTGTGCTACCCAAGTTAGGGCACAACACGTCCTTTCAAGAAAAGTATACCTGGCCTCATATGCGGTGAACTTCTTACTAAGATACTAAATAGCCTGCTCCTTTTTGCCTGTGACGTCATGTTGACCCAGGACACCACCAAAAGAATTGTCCATGTCTGATAAATATGATCAAAGGCTTACCAGGCTCCGGGGGTAACAACACAGGCAGATTTGACAAATATCTTTTGATTCGATCGAACGCTTCCTGACATTCTTCAGTCCATTTACCGCAGCACTCTTTTTCAACAACTTGAATATGGGCTCACAAGTGGTTGTGAGTTGAGCAATAAACCTGCTAATGTAGTTCAGTCTACCAAGCAAACTCATCACCTCCGTTCTATTCTTGGGCGGGGGCAAATCCTGAATGGCTTTGATTTTCGAGGGATCCAATTCAATTCCCTGACGGCTGACTACAAACCCCAACAGCTTTCTGGATGGAACTCCAAATACACATTTTACCGGGTTGAGTTTGAGATTATACCTGCGAAGCCTTTCAAAGAACTTTCTTAAATCTTTAGCATGGTCGGCCTGACTTTTTGACTTAATAATCACATCATCCACGTAGACCTCAATCTCCTTATGCATCATATCATGAAACATAGTGGTCATGGCTCTCATGTATGTTGCTCCAGCATTCTTCAAATCGAACGGCATCACTCGATAACAATAAGTCCCCCACGGTGTGATAAAAGATGTCTTCTCTGCGTCGTCATCGTCCATAATGATCTAGTGATATCCGGCATAGCAATCCACAAAAGAGGCAACCTCGTGTTTAGCACAGTTGTCTAACAAAATGTGAATGTTGGGTAGTGAAAAATTATCTTTCGGACTTGCTCTGTTCAAATCACGGTAATCAACACACACTTGAATTTTGCCATCTTTCTTTGGTACGGGAACAACATTGGATAACCACATGGGATAACGAGCCACTCGAATTACTTTGGCTTCAAGTTGTTTCATGATTTCCTCTTTAATTTTAATACTTACATCCGTTTTAAACCTCCTCAACTTCTGTTTGACAGGAGGCAATGCGGGATCAGTTGGCAATTTGTGAGCCACTAATTCAGTGCTTAAACCAGGCATATCATCATAAGACCATGCAAAAACATCCTTATAATCAATTAATGCTTGAATCATTCCATCTTTTAGCTGTGGCAAAACATGTACACTGATTTTAGTTTTCCTAACATCTTATTGATCCCCTATATTTATTGGCTCAATCTCATTCAAATTAGGATTCGGTTTGTCTTCGAACTGTTCTAACTTTTTGCTTATTTATTCTAGTGCTTCTTCTTCATCATATTCCCCATCCTGCTTCATTACATCTTGATTAGTTTGGATTTTAAGATCAGGCTGAAAATTCCGCATGCATATCATGTCATTAGAATCAGCATAAAGAGAACTGTGTAAGAAAAGAAAAACAAAATATATTAGACACGAAACAAAAGGGACTTTGCATTTTATTAAATAAAAAGATAGAGGGGTTTAAAGATAGATGCCAACATAACATAAACAAACTAAAATCCGAATTACAACCCTAAAATAACTCGGATAAACAGAAAGAAAAACAAAATAAACTACCAAAACTCCCTCCTGATGGGGAGAGGAGTGACTTTCCAATTATTGAGCCGAACAGCTGGACCTATGAATTGCACTCTGCCATACTGGACCCTTCTCCTGCTTCGATCATATCAACTTCAATAAAAAGGTTCTGGAAGTCATCAACCAATTCAACTTCAAATTCCACATGCTTTGTGACACCGCTCTTAACAAATGATTCACTGAGTAGTGGCATTGGGCGAGGTAGTGACCATGTTTCCTTTTTCCTTCCCTTGGCTTTCTTCAGATATTCAGCTGTAGGTTTAAATCCCAGACCAAACGTGCCCACGTTCTCACTCGGACATATGAGAGAACTATACCGTGCAGAGAATCTCCCAAACCCTTTCCTGGCTCAAATCCGTATTTTCAAAGTTCACTCACCATCATGATAGAAGCAGAAGATAATTCCGGTCCCGGTATAGCCTTCAGTAAAACATCACGATGCTTCGTGGAGTGCAACAGCAAAGATAAAAGGAAAGTTTGAGCAGGGGTTTTCTTCAACTGGTCTAATATTGAATACTCTGGCAGTTTCATTTTTTTCAAAAATTCTTCGACTTCTTCTTCGATGATAGGCTTTTTGATAGATGACGGTCCATTCGCCGTTGGCTTGGACTTTCTTAAGCTTTCAGGCACGAAGCATCTTCCTGACCTAGTCACCCCTTACCTCATCTACATCTTCCACTACTTATTTCCCGTGATAGATCATCACAGTCCGCCCATAATTCCAAGGAACCCTTTTCGTATCAACTATCGGAGGTTGGGTCACCGGTTTGAGGACAATAGGCGCTGCTAGTGCTCCTTTCACCGTCAAGATGGGCTGACTCAGAGCTCCCACCACTGTCAACTTAGGTTTATCCTGACTTGAATCAACATACCTTCTGGTGCCTTGTACTGTGATCAGGGGTTTCTTTGTGCTTTCTTGGGCTTTATCTTCTCTCATTCCTTCCTGGCTCAATGACATTGCTTTCAAAGACTCCGCTACATTCACCGATTTCTCCTCAATGGTCTGTATCTTGAAAATAGGCTTATAACCCCTCAAAGACTCTTTCCTATCATATATCAATTCTAACATATTATCTTCAGCATGGGTTGGCAGCGGATTCTGGTTAATGTTTGGACCCTCCGGGGCTTGGACCAGCATCTGATTTGTGTCAATTAAATCTTGGAAAGCTCTCTTTAAATGCCAGCATTTCTCGATATCATGGCCTGGCATATCAGAACAGTACGCACACCTTAAAGAATAATCGAGATTCCTCGATAGTGGATTTGAAAGCCTTCCTTGAATTGGGCTTAAAACCTTCAACTTTCTCAACCTATCAAACAAGCTAGCATATGACTCCCCAAGAGGTGTGAATTGATTTTTGACCGCCTTCTCCTTCTTATACTCGGGCCTAGGCTGAAAACTAGGTCTGGAGGGGTTTTGGTAATTTGGTGGAGCGGATGGGCGATTTTGTGGAGCTTATGCGCGCCATTGCGGGTAAGAAGGGGTTTGGGCATATGGCTACGCGCTATATACCGGGTATGGGGGTGGCGGAATAGAATATATAGGGTTTTGTGGAGGGTAGTAATGGTGGGGAGGAATATATGGAGCTTGGGCGTAGACTTGGGCTTAGGATTGGGGATAGGGGCGAGGTGGTCTTTTGGGATAGGAATGGGTTCCAGCTACGACAGTCGCCACGTCCTCTTTCTTCTTTTCACCGCCAGATGTGCCAGATCCACCTTGAATCACTTGTGTGCTGTCTTTTAATGCGGCAAAACTCACTATTCGGCCGGTCTTAATTCCGTACTCTATCATCTCCCCAATTTTGAGGACTTTCATAAAAGACTTTCCCTTTGCAGGAAGTAAATATTGAAAATAGGTCTCATCCTGCGCCTGAATGAAAACTTCTACCAACTTACTTTCTTTCATTGGAGGCTTTACCTTGGCGGCCTGTTCACGCCACCTGATCGCGTATTCCCTAAAACCTTCAGTGCTCTTTTTCTTCATGTTGACCAAGGATTTTTCGTCCAAAATCAGGTCGATCTTGTACTGAAAGTGTTGAACAAATTCGGAAGCCAAATCATCCCAGTTGTTCTATTTATCGATATCTCGATCGATAAATCATTCTGAGGCCAGATCAGAAAGACTCTCGCCAAAGAAGGCCATGAGCAGTTCTTCCTTTCCTCCTGCAGCCCTCAACTGGTTGCAATAACGTCTTAAGTGTGCCACGGGATCACCGTTTCCTGTATACTTCTCGAACTTAGGCATCTTAAAACGGGGGGAAGGTTGATGTCTGGGAACACGCAAAGATCTTTATAGGAAATACTCCTATAATCTACGATTCCTTGCAAATTCCTCATAGCCTGTTCTAAACTTTTTAATTTCCGGGCTATGATATCTTTTTCCTCCGTTGCGATAGTTTTCTCCGTATCAAATGGAAATGCAGGCGGCTGAGTGTACCCATACGGCTCATTCATTTGCAAAGTAGGTTCCGGGGCATAATACTGACTATCTGAAACCTTCAGTACTGGCTCACTGGCAGACCTAGGAAGCCTTATTGTGGGACGCACAGCATATATGGGAGTTTCATGTGGTGGCGGTGCCACAAAAGCTGGTGTGATCGGTGGCGCTGGCTAAGCAGCTGGTCTTGATTGGGGAGCTGCCAAGGGTACACCAGAACTGCCAGGATAATAATGTCGTGGAGTGAATCCTGGCGTGTGCTCAGGTGACTCAGTAGGTGCAGAGAATTGTGCCTAAGATAGCGGTGGGCAGTTAGAGATATTCCCCAGACCTTCAGGGAGCGAAGGAGGAGGCATTCCGCTAGCCCATGACCGATGTAAATCTATCAATTGTTGCCTGAGCCTTACTACCTCATCATTGTGTTCAGAACTTTCTTCTCTGTAATCCTGATCCGGGTCAATGAGCGGAATTTTCAATCTCCCTGCTAGCCATGGCGAGCTTTGCTTTGGATCTAGTGAAGTATGGGTGACTAGCCAGAGTGCTGCAAACCTACCACTATTATCTGAAAGAACATGCTCATCAAAGACGACATTCATTAGGATTAGGGCACACAACAAACATGGGAATCACATTGGTAAACTTGTCCTAAATTCATGTTCATTTCTACCCGCTTTTGAGGGTAGCGAGGTCATTTTAACATCATCTTGATTTTTGTCTACACCCTTTTTTTTTATCTACACTTATCATTATTATTATATTATTTTATTTTTCGTATCCATCTCTTTTTTCCTTTCTCTCGTTATCTACCTTTATTTTATCATTCTTTATGGCTTTTGTTTTTCTTTAAAAGACGAAAAATAATGAAAAACAATGAAACAAAATGATTAGATCGAACCCAAAAGCAGGTTGCCTACGTATCATGTTGTACATGAATCAGATCTTGCGTAGTTCGGGCAGTTTTACCGAAATGGCCAATTAAACTCTTTTTTTTCTTTCTTGAAACAAAGTGTCAAAAGAATTGTCTTTTTGCATTTTTTTTTCAGGTTTAAATCTCTATACAAAAATGGAACTTGTGATTAGCAAAGAAAAATCTTTTTGGGTTTTCGATTTTTGAATCTCATGTGAAAATGAAACTTGAACCTGTTAAAGGAAAATCTTTTTGTAGTTTTCTTTTAAAGACGTATATGAAACGCCTACTCTAAATGGAGAGTGAAGAAATATTTTTGGATTTTTTCAAATAAGATCCCCGAACCAACAATAGGCTGTCTACGTATCTCACTCCCGAAAGAGGAGAATCAGGGGTGCGTAGTTCGTCCAGATTGGCAATTAATGATTAACTAATACATTGACCCTAACTTAAGAGACACTACCAAAAACAAACGAAAAAAAAAAAATTTGGATTTTCAACTAGACACTTCAACTAAGACTGAACAGAAAGTAAAATCCCATTTTTCAGGAGGGTCCTGAACAGAAAGTAAAATCTCATTTTTCAGGAGGGTCCTGAATAGAAAGTAAAATCCTATTTTCAAAGTAAAATCCCATTCTTTACTTGGACTTTCTTAAGCTTTCAGGCACGAACCATCTTCCTGATCTAGTCAAACCCCTTACCTCATCTACATTTTTCACTACTTCTTTCCCATGTTGTGTTTGCATCTTTTTCGGGTGGACCAAAAGTTTGCATGTATAAGGTTCTCCAGGTAAAGAACACTTCGTTGAAAAATGTAGTATGATCATAATTTCCAAATATGTACGTCTGTACATGCAACAATTTAAAGTGTTTCATTCTTTTCTATCATAGTGTGTTCTACATGGTGCAACTAATTTCTTTTGTTCTTTAATTTGATCACAGATAATCGAGGGCAAATATGAAGAATGTGTCAATCTGGTATACTCTGTTATGTTTTTCTCTCATGATGTTTATGTTCTTTCACCCTTACTTGTTTGGTACTGCAGCATAGTTGTTAGTGTTTATGTTCTTTCTCAATCTTAACATATGAGTTTTCTACTATGAGACAGGTTTGGGCATCAGTGAAGTGGTTAAATTATAAATGGCAACTTAGTTTTCATTCCATAACATGATTTGTGTTCTCAAATTTTTAAGCTTATCGTACATTTTTATCTAAAAGATTTCTATACTAGGAATACCGTTAGCATATTATAACACCTCCCCTTCCTTTTGTCATATTTGGTTGCTTTATTTTCTAAAAACTGATGATGCCTCCACCACACCCACTTCCTAATTGTGGTCGTCCATTACCTATTTTTTAAGTAATGTGATAACACCATCAGTGATATCTGATGATCTGATAATTTGTTTCATATGTTTAATATGAAGGGTGAGTTTCGGCTCGTTAGAGACTGTCTTTCGGGCTAAATTTTTTATTCTTCTCCAGTTGACTTTACTAGTGATCTGGGTACTAGATTTATACTACATCCAACAGTTCTTGGAATGTCACCTCCTCCTCCTCTAGCCTCATGGATAGCAAATGGAATTGCTTCCAGTCTGGATGCCCTCTTCCTTAGAAGATTTGAATCACACTGTGCTAGTTTTGGCAGACTCTCCATGATTCTGTTGTGAGTGTCTCTCAGTTTTTGATTTAACTTATTGTTGTCGTTTCTTGTATATTTCTGTTTGACACAGTAGATGAGCATTAGTTATGCTATTCCACCTTTCTTGCAGGATCATGTGTGTCATTTAAGTGCTAATTTATATTATTTATTCTTTTTTTATAGGTGTCCAAAATAAAGAAAGAGATGAAGAAAATGATGAAGACATTGACCTTACTTGAGAATATTTTTGGGTTATGGATAAATGTTCTAATATCAATAATTTTGTGTTGAATTCTTTGAAACTTATCATTACTTGAACTTGCTAGTATGTAAAAATTTAACTTATCATTTGGACTTGATTACATTTTACTTTTGGGTTTAAATTACTTGCTTGTTGCATATTTATAATTATGAGATTATTAATGAATGAATTTGTTTTGTGATGTGTATATATTGTGTTATAATTTATAAAGCATTGCAACAGAATAACAAAAGCGTCACAATAGATGTTATGGCGACGGTTTAATGTCGTTGCAATAGATGAAAATAGGCATTCCAATAAGTAATGAAATAGTTGTAATAGGTAGTCAAAAAGCGTTGCAACAGAACAACAAAAGTGTCACAATAGCTGCTATTGCAAAGGTTCGTAACCGTTGCAATAGATGAAAATAGGCGTCTCAATAAGTCAAAAAATAACCGTCGCAATAGGTCTATCTATGGCGACGGTTGACAGAAACCGTCACCATAGCTCTACCTATGGCGACGGTTTAGACAACCGTCGCAGAAACCGTTGCAATAGACCTATCGCAACGCTCACCTATGGGACGCTTGCAGAATCATTGCGATAGGTCTATGACAACGATTTTTTGGTCTATGGCAATGTTTTTACAACCGTCACCATAGATCTAATTTCAAGTAGGGATACCACTAAATACTGTATTACCTCTCTCCTATATCCTATACTTATACATATACTAATTAGTAAATACTACAAAATCGAAATAAAATATCAACTGTCTCCTACGTCATCGCCCACCTTAGGTTTTATTACACACCAAAATCACTCGACTTAAAATATACTAACTACAAGAAAATTGTCGAACTTATTTTACTAACCACAAATCACTTAACTTTCACATCATATAATATTTTATATCCAAAATTGCATTCTTTCCAAATTCAGTAAAATCGGCTGAAGTTGGCGGGTGCTTAGGCCTTACTATAAAAAGTCCAAGAGTAATATATTTCGTGCTTTCATATTTCACCTGATATTTTTCTTAGAAAGCTTGTATAAATCAAAAAGAATCATGTTCATTCTTAATGAGTAAACAACCTATACAAAAGTTAATTTGCATATTTGATTGAAGAAAAGAGAATAAATTATTAAGCAGTTAGCGAAGAGTAAAGCATTGCACTGAATGTTGAGCTGGACACAATTGTTAGTTAGAGTCATATGGTTAGTTAAAACTAACTTAAGTCATCATCTATTAAGAAGATTCTAGAAGACCATTTGCCTATAAATAGAGGATTAGGCAGTAGCAGTTATCAATCTTTATAATCATTCTCCACTTTGCAACTTATGATTAGAGAAATATTTTCAGTTTATGCTTATTGTTTGACTGTTAACCTCTTGCATTGAATAGTTTTAACATGGTATCAGAGAATTTAGTGTTAATCTAGTGGTTTAGCTCAAGAAATTTCATTGTTTTAAGGGATCTCTGCAAATTTCGTGTAGAGATGGTGATCGAGGATGTATCGCAGGATGGCACAAATAATAGAGCACAAGGAGATTCAATAATTGGAAGCTCAGTGAAGATTGATCAAAATCATCCATTATATCTAAACTCTGTCGATGTACCAGGTGCATTATCAATTTGAATTCAACTGATAGAAATGAAGAATTATACATTGTGAAATAGTGCTATGGTGATTGCCTTACTCAGCAGGAACAAGCTTAGATTTGTTGATGGCACTGATCTTCAGAGTGATTATGAAGGAAATTTGTAGAAGATTTGGGATCATTGTAATGCAATTATCATCTCATAACTTACATGTAATGTGTGCAAAGAATTGTTGAGTGAAATTCTGTATTCTTCGAGTGCACATCAGGTATGACTTGAACTCAAGGAACAGTTTGACAAAATGAATAATTCAAGTCTCTATTAGTTGTATCAGAGCATTTTTACTTTTTCACAGGGTGATCCCCTATTTCGACTTACAACACGAAACTCAAAAATCTCTGGGATGAGTATGATTCAATTTTGCCTCCACCTAGCTGTGACTGTGTAAAGGCTAAAGAATATGTTGAACATATGCAGTACCATCGTTTATTATAGTTTTTAATGGGCTTAATTGATAGTTATTCTCTGGCTAGGGGACAAATATTAATGATGCATAATCTGTCAAATGTAAATCAAGCTTATGCCCTAATAATTCAAGATGAAAGTCAAAAAAAAATTATTGGTCACATTTATGAAGGAATGGAGTATGTGGCCTTATACACCAATAGAGCTAAGGGTATTGGTAACATGAGTCATGAAGGAATGGAGTCGATAGTTTTCTACACAGCTAAGAACGACTACAACAAACAACATTTGTTTCATAAAAGGAATTCTAATAACATGTATTGTGATTATTGCCACATGAAGGGGCATGCCATAGAAAATTGTAACCAGTTGAAGAAATGTGACTTTTGTCATCCCACTGGTCATGTGAAGTATGATTGTTTCATGTTGACTGGTTACCCAAAACACTTTAAAGGTAAAAAGAAGGTGAGTGTAGATTTGGGAGGAGGCTAGACTGTTCAACAACAACAAGAAACACAAAGTCAACAAGTGGTGAAGAAGGCAAATGCAATAGTTGTAAATCAGTTATGCACTACTGATATGCTCTCACAGGATCAATTAACCCACTTAATGACCAACGCTACACCAGATCTATTTCACCAAATCTTGAAGGTGTTGAATATCAACAGTGTTAGTGAGTTACATGGCACTACTAATATGGCAGGTAATTCTAACATAGATACTCTACAATGGATTATTGATTTTGGAGCTACAGATCATATGATAAGCCCTAATAAATATTTACATAATTAGAGGATGATCGGACACATAGGCTAGGTATAATCACCCACGGGTGACTCAACTATAGTATCACATACAGGTAATTTCCAGCTGAGGGATGAAGAAAGCATTAGTGATGTATTATATGTGTCAACTTTCAAGTTTAATCTTTTGTTTGTTAACAAACTAACAAAAGATTTAAACTATTGTGTTTCCTTCTTCCCTACATGTTGTGATTTTCATGACCTCTTGTCTGGGAAGATCAAGGGATTGGTGATGTAAAAGGAGGTTTGTATGTGCTGAATTGGAAGGCTAAGGAAAAAGGAAATAAAACTTTATCTGCTGTCAGTAGAACTAAAGACCTATAAGTTTGGCATAAAAGATTGGGTCATATACCCATAAGTATGCTTAGAAGAATAAAATAGTTCACCACTTATAGTAATTTCTCTTTAGACCATTGTGCTACATGTTCTAAAGCTAGACAGGTTAGAGAACCATTTCCTGTTAGCAACACAAGCACAAATGTTGTATTTTACTTAGTACACGTGGATGTCCAGGATCATTATAAAGAGGCTACTCACTAGGAATAAGATATTTTTTTACTTTGGTTGATAATAAACCTTGGTGGACATGGACTTTTCTACTAGTCTTGAAGTCAGATGTAATTGTTGTTCTAAGATAATTCCTATTAATAATAAAATAAAATCAATTTGATAAATGTGTCAAGGCTTTCAGGTTTGATAATGATGGATAATTCTCTAATAATAATTGTCATGAATTGTTTGACATGCATAGAATAATTCATCAAAGATCTTGTCCCTGCACTCCATAATAAAATGATATTGTGGAGAGAAAACACATACACTTATTAGAGACTACCAGAGCCATCAAGTTTTAAGGCAGTTTGCCAAATAAGTTTTGGAAAGAGTGTATTAAACCTGTAAGATATATCATTAATAGAATACCACTAGAAGTTTTAAGAAGTAAGTCCCATATGAGGTGTTTTATGGGAAACATATTATTCTATTACATCTCAGGATAATAAGATGTCTTGTTTATGCGGCAAACCTGATAAGAGGTGACAAATTTGCTCCTTAGGCTAAGAAATGTATTCTACTTGGTTATATTATTGTTTAGAAAAGAGATAAACTGATTGATGTAGATACAATCAATGTCTTTGTTAGCAGAGATGTAGTCTTCCATGAGACTATTTTCCTTTTATAAGATACAAAAATGAGTTTAGATGATGATCAACAATTTCTTGTCTCATATCCACTTGATCTACTTTGTGATCATGCACCTTGTATGGTGTATACCTCAGTTAATAACCCTCTTGTGTCTACTAGTATTGAGTCCTTTGTTGTAGAACCAGTGGACATTAATACATTGGTAGATGCACCTGTTCTACCAGGTACTGATACATCACAAATAGAAATACATGAGGAACAAGTTTTTGCTCCAACATCCACCATGTTGCACCTGTTCCATCAGTTGCAACTAGAAGATCAAACAAACCTGCCAAGACACCATTTTGGCACACTGATTTTGTCTTATCCAGGAAGAGGTCAATACCTGGAAAAATTTTATACTTTAATGCAGAGGTGTTAGACTACTGAAGTATTTCTCCTTCATATAGGAGTTTTGTTACTAAAATATCCCAAGAAAGGGAGCCTAGTTCTTACTATGAAGCTATAAAGGACCCTAAGTGGATTGCAGCTATGCAAAATGAGATACATGCTTTAGAAGATAATCATACATGGGAGCTGACACAACTGCCTAAAAAAAAAAGAATAGGTTAACAGTGGGTGTTTAAGATCAAATACAAGGTTGATGGTGAAATAGATAGATTCAAGGCTAAATTTATTGCCAAGGGCTATAACAACTAAAAAGGCTTAGACTATCAAGAAATATTCTCTCTTGTTATTAAGATGGTGAGTGTTAGAATAGTTATTTCCTAAGCAGTTGCACATGACTGAAATATTCATCAAATGAATGTATTCAATGCATCCTTTAGGGTGATTAATATAAGAAGGTGTTGTAATGCCTCGAGTCTGTACCTCGGACGCCACACGGTGCTTAAGACCCTGAAGGACCACAAGCTAACCCATGACTGGTACCTGCTGTGAGCACTAAATAGTAATACTGAAATAATGCGGAAGTTAGGCTGAAATGCCATAAGGTTCACAATCTGAATACTGATAAATATAGCAAATGATAATAATAATTGAAAATTAAATACTGTCTGAACTAGTCTAGTCTGAAAAACCTCTAACTGAACTGTCTGAATGTGGAGTTCATGGGACAAGACCCAACTAACTCCAACTATTAGAATAATGAATCTACTGTCACTACAAAAAATCAGGTTTTTAGTGGTGAAAAAACTCTCCGCAAAAGAACCAAAAGTCGCCACTAATTATTTTTAGTGACGACATAAGGGTCGTAGCAATTACTTCCGTAACTGAAAATTTTTTGTGACGACATATATAAGTCTCCACAAAACATACATTCTGTGGCGACAAAACTTGCCACAAAAAAGAAAGCAAACAGGCCACAAAACAAAGTTCAAAAAATTAATTTTGGAATAGTCGCCACTGAAGATGACGCTTTAGCTGCGACCATTGTCGCCACTAATACACATTTTTTGTGGCGACTATGGGTCGCCACTAATACTTCCTTTTTGTGGCAATTATGGGTCGCCACTAATACTCGTTTTTTGTGGCAACTATGGGTCGTCACTAATACTCATTTTTTTTCCAAAAAAAAAATATAAATTATATATTATCTGCTTCGTTGACAATAATACAACTATAGTAATTAAAAGGTACAAAGACGATATTAAAATATATTTCTTCACAAGAGAATTATATAGTTTTTAATGGGTAATAAATCAGTGTGATATACATATGAGAAAGAAAGTCACAAAATATCTTCAAACTTCTCTTGGCTAATAATTTCCATCATGAAATGACCTGTCCCTGAAATAAAAAGTAAAGCGAAGTTTTAATTATAACTTGTTAAAATGCAAGAAATGATTTGAGAAATCTTAATGTTGTTTTCTAAAAGTGATGACAATAATATCTTTGAATTAGTATATTACGGAATACATTAAAGATTTCAGAATGCACAAACTAATTTGCCCCCTGTGATAATCTTCCTCAATACTCATCTTACAAATGGGGATGAAAACATACTTATCAGAATGACTCTTCCAAAATGATAAGACTTTTAATTTCTCAAATGATGAATTAGATTAAGAAAGCTTTGCAACTTTGATTCAATAAAAATTCTGCCCTTTTCTGTTTTTCAGGAAATGAACTTCCTTTTTAACTACTCTTAGTTAAACCAAAATAGACTAAAAGGACAATGAAACTAACAGAAAGATCTGGCCAGTAAAAAAGAAAGATCTCAATTCAGCTAACACCATCAAACTTATTCATGCTAGGCATATCAATTCCTAACACATTTTTTCTTAAAGATTTATTTAAGAATTATCTAAGAAACTAATGAGATCATTTACTTAACTTCCACTTCATTTTATTCATTATATGGCCCTAAAACTCTGTTAACTCTCAAAATTTTTGAAAAAAATTGTCAGAGTTTCCTTTGTATATAGGCCTATCGAAAACCTATCGACTAACCAGAATACATATAAATACGCTTCACAGAGCATTACAACAAATATGTTACTCAACTGATAATACACGAAGCTCCACGTAACCACTATTGCGTACTTAATAAAAAGACAAAAAGTCTTCCTTTGCTTAAACACTAAATTCAAGATACTATATGGACCATTAACATATAATTACAATAACAACATCACAAAGTCTAGAATTTCATAAATGAACTTTCAGCTTAACCATAGATCAATATATCGTACAGACGACTGTCAAGACCAAGAATAGAAAAAAAAATTAGGGTACAACTTTTGTTGCACCTTCAAAGCTTTGAACAAGTGCAAACTTTCACAACTTTAAATGGCTTACCCCGTGCTGATTTTCAAACTATCAACTCTCTCAATTCCTTCTTCGACTTCCTAAATATTTTTAAATGAATTAAAGAAATGACAGGTGAAATCTAAAAGAACATTTACATTTCAAGTGACTATTAATAGATCATTGGGTGATGAGGTCTTAATTGTCTTGTAAGAGCTTCATTAATATCTAAAGATTAAAAAGTGGTTCAATCACTATGATTTGGGGTGGATTAGCATAATAACAGGATACTACTACACAACTTTGGTGCATGAGTTCTACGTAAATAATGTTGCCACATTCGACATCTAGTGCAAAACGGGGCAAAAACTGCCAGAAATTTCTCACTTGATCAAAGTTTTTATTGATAGAGTATTAGTAGATATTTATAATGTAATCAATCATTTAATATATGGGCCTAATTATTTTCCACCTACCAGCATTATGAATTTTAATCATACACTATGTTTAAAATTAAACCATATAAGAAGCATGATATTGAGAAGTCTAAAAATTAAATCATGTTTTAATTAAGTGTGCATGAGGGAATGCCTCATATGCTTGGGTCTATTAGTCAAGCAGTGGAAAGGATACCTTCAAAAGTGTCAAGAGACGCAACAAGTAGAGACCACTTGTACAAAAAAAATTATCCCAACCAGTAGCACAAAAAATCTCTTCACAAGTAACCAAACCAGTAGCATCTTCAATTTGATAACATAAGCATAATTATCAAATTAATTCACTAACATCTTCAATTAATTGACAAGAACACAACGATGGACAAATCAGTCCCTAATTCAAAGCCAAGGTTGATAAAAATTGAGGCTTTAACATATGATAGTCCAAGCATACTAGCGAACACAAATCACAAGAAATCACACAAAAATCTTAACCAAATTACATTAATTTTTTATTTAAGAATCTGTCAAAGGAGAAAAGAGAGTAGAAGGAAATCGTAATTGCACATAAAAATAAATACGAAGTCAAACTTGGGTTGGGTTCATAAGAAATCATCATTTTTGGCAAACTTCAGAGGTGGGCTGACTCAGCTTTTCCTCCCGACGACAGCTGCAACGGTGGACTGGTGGCTTGGTGGCGCTGGTTTACGTTGATCGGCGGCTTATGGGTGCCGGTGGTTGAGATTGCTGGCTGGTTTCGCCGGCTGAAATCACAGCTCGCGATGAAGGTGATCGGGTCTTTTCTGATGGCTGGTGGGTGAAGGCGGAGAAGAGAACAGAGGGAAGAGGGATGCCTGTTCGCATGGGGATTGTTGCTGGCGGTGACGAAGGTTGGCAGCAGTGATGGTGATGGCGGAGTTGGAGCGGCGCAGACTGAAAGGCTCCCTTGACTGTGGCGGTGAGAGACAAGGCGGAGGAGGTCGTCGCTGGGGTGAGGACGACTGCAGCGCTGGTGGTTTTGTAGGCTAGAGTGGTGAACGACGGTGGAACGATGATGATTTTTATTGGTTTAGAGAGAGAGGGAAGATAGATAAATTATGCGGCTAATTTTCTTTTGGAATTGAGGGATTAGGATTTATTTTGATAGATGGTGGATTTGATCTCAGACATTGATCGGATAAAATTAATGGTTGTGATTAAAATTGAGAAGGGGATAAAAATTATTTTAAAATTAAAAATAGGCTAGAATTGAAATCAATTGAGTATAAGGATGAATAGAATTTAAATAAATTGGAGGTAATTGAATTAGGCTTCTATTGTAATAATGACGAAAAAATAATGAGACATTGACGTAAAATTAATGTTACGTAAAATAACAATAACAATAACAATAACAACAACAACAACAACAATAATAATAATAACATTTAATCCAAAAATCTGTTTGATGCAAGAAAAATGTGTAAAAATACTAATATTTAAAAAATTAATAATTTTGCTAAAATATTAGCCTAAATGTAGTATCGAGAGGTCAAAATTTGGTGTCAACAACATGTGTGAAAAAATAATTTAATAAATATTAAAAAAAATATCTAAAATGTTATATTTGAATTAATCAATTGTAAGTAATAACAATAATTTGTATATTTTAAAAATAGTGAATGTGACATGTCGTTGTTTATTATATCAAAATAATACGTAAAATATATCAATATTTAAAATTAATAATTTATTAGAAACTCATAGGTCGTCACTAACCCAAATTTTATTGGAAATATTACTACATATTTGTGGCGACGTACGCATAGTCGCCACTAAATATATCATTATTAGTAGCGACTAAGTCGCCACAAAAGTCTTTTAGTAGCAACAACTCGTAGGTCGCCACTAACCCAAATTTTGTTGGAAAAATTAATACATTTCTGTGGCGACCTACACATTGTCGCCACTAAATATGTCATTATTAGTGGCGACTTTAACGATCGCCCCTAAATCGTAAACCTTTTGTGGCAACCTTTGTATGTCACCACAAAAATCCTAATTTTTGTGGCAACTATTGTGATCGCTACTGAAAGTCGTCACAAAAAAATTGTATTTCTTGTAGTGTGTAATGCTGAAATAAATAATATCCTCGATTGATGAGGACTCACTACTGAATCTGCTGCTGCTAACTGAATCTGACTAAGCACGGTCGGAAACCTTAGCATCCAAACCTTTGATATGATACATCATAGCGCAAGAAAAGAGTATGCGATCAGTACGCGAAATGTACAGGCATGCTAGATGAGGTAAGGCTGAAATGTATGGGTTCATATGCATGAATAATAACTAACTAAGTGATATGAATATAACTGAATAAGAGTACATAAATAATTGAAACTACTGTAAATACTGAGCATGCAATACTGCGCATATACATATATATACTAAAACTGAGTTCTGAGTTTTGATAACTTAGTAACTAATATCTGAGATTACTGATAGCTGGGTGACTGTTCCTGACAGTCCTGATTCTGTAGAAATAGACTGTGTTCTATACTGAGACTGAGATTGAAACTGTGGGAGGTATCATCTAACCGACGTGCCCTTCTCTGAGTGGATTGGGGTCCAACCTATAATCCCAGTTGGAAAGGTGTTAGTACCATACCACGGGAACAGACACTGACTGTGTGGATCCACTGAAATATCATCCCGCAGGACTAAGGGTCACCCTCTACTGGCAGGTTCCCAGATGAGAACGGTATTACCCTCATCTTGAAGGTAAACACCTTATCAACCCTCAATTGGCAAGTTAATATCTCAACCGATGGAGGCTACATAGTTCTAGAACACAAGGACTGCTACTAAGAATCACACCCTCTTCTGACAGGTGAGCCTCCATCCTTGGATTCGCTCGTTGCTAAATCCTACTCTCAACTGAATGATACTGATTATTAGACTGACTGGACTGAGCTGAGTTTAATTGAGTTCTGTAACTGACTAAGTACTACTATTGCGACATTACTAAGACTATTCTGTTGCTACTGTAATTCTAGATATACAACTAGATTTCGGGTATTAAATACCCCCAGGACTCGATAGTATTAATAGTAAGCACGACACAATCATGAAAACTTAACATTAGTTTCTTATTCACAATGCATTCATTTAGACATTTTGTCAAACACTTGAGAGATGAATTGTACATGAATCGGACCACATGATAACATGTCTTGATTTCACTATTTAACTTACATAGGCATTCTATCAAACACTTGGGGAGCATGATTATCTCACATAGAAATAAACACATATAATTATCATGGCCACAACATTCGACTTGTAAATTCAAGGATTAATCATGAGAATCACATATTTTATCACACATGTTATCTTAATTTCATGATACTTGCAATTAATTAATCATGGATTGGAACCTAAACAACATCATAATCATGAATACAATCTAATTCAAGCATGAAAATCACAAATCTGCAAACTTGTATTTTTAAATAGGATTCTTGGACTCCATGAATAAAAGGAACTCATGAATGAACACCTAACATACCTGAGAAATTAACTTCTTAAAGATTCATTGAGGAATTCTTGAGAGTTTCTCTTGATTCTTGAAGGTTAGAGTTTTGTTATTTGAGAGAGAATGATTTGATTTTGAGAGAAATTGAGCAAATAATGACTAATTAGGTTATTTAGGACATTAATCTCATGTTTAGGACTGACTAGGGTCGTGGAGAAAAACCAATTTATCCCTGAAAAGAATAAAATTTCCGTCAATGAAAATCTCAATTTCGGCCTTCACAGTGACGCGGTGGCATCATGGTGAGCCACTGAAAACCGGCTGGAACTATTCAAAAATGGACCATTGTGAAATTAGCTTTTGGCGCGATGCGGAGGTATCACGGAGACTCATTCAAAAATGACAATTGCGAAAATGGACATTGGCGCGATGCGACGTTTTCGCGATGGCTCACTGCAAAATGTCAAATGGGATCTAAAACATTAGTGCAATGTGGGATTATCGTGATGGCACACTAAAAATTGATGAATGCCAATTCGACCCTCATCGTAAAGCGGTGATGCCCACTTTGACACACTGTTTCACTAAAAATGCTATAACTTCTCACCCAGGTATCGAATTTGGGCGAAATTTATATCGTTGGAAAGCTGACTGAATTTTCTACACAATGAAAATTCTTAAAATATAATTTTTTAAGTATTTTAAAAAATTTATATAAAGATACTCGTGTACTAAGAGCTAAACCGAGTTAGAAAAATACGGGATATTACAGGTGTACATGGAGTTGCCTCCAGGTTTTGCTCATAGAGAAGGAAAAAGAGTAGTGTATAGGCTTATCAATTCTCTTTATGGGCTCAAGCAGACAAGCAGACAACGGAACATTAAGCTTACTATAACTTTAGTTGAATCTGATTTTCAACAAAGTCATTTTGATTACTCATTGTTCGCCAAGCATCATGGAAGCAACATAGTTGTGGTACTAATTTACATAAATGATTTGTTAATAACTGGGAATGATCATAAGTTGATTTTACATACAAAAAAAGTCCTTCAAGACAGGTTCAAGATTAAGGACTTAGGGGATTTAAGATACTTCCTAGGTATTGAGTTTGCAAGAAGGAATGAAGATGGAATTCTCATGCACTAAAGAAAGTACTATCTTGAGCTGATATCAAATATGGGACTGTCCAGTTCAAAGCCCATTAATGCTCCTATTGAGTTGAATCAAAAGCTAACTACAACAGAATTTGATCTAGACTTTTCACGTACTAGCAGCACTGATAAGCTATTAGAAGATCCTATAGCATATCAAAAACTTATGGAAAGATTATTATACTTGACAATAACTCGGCCAGACAAAGCATTTGCAGTATAGTTGTTAAGTCAATTCATTAATGAGCCTAAGATCTCTCATGTGGAAACAGCAATGAGAGTGATTAGATATGTAAAACAGTCAGCTGGGATGGAAATACTTTTGACATCCAAGAACAATAAGCAACTAAAGGCATTTTGTGATGCAGACTGGGAATCATGTCCAAACACCAGAAAATCAATCACTGCCTATCTTGTGACTTATGGAGATTTTTTATCTCATGAAAATCCAAGAAGTAGAATACTATATCAAGAAGTTCAGCAGAAGCTGAATACAGAAGTCTAGCATCCACTGTTGCAAAGATTGTGTGGCCAGTTGGATTGTTTAAGGAGCTGAGAATTGACATTGAACTGCCTGTATCCATATATAGCGACAGTAAGTCTACAATTCAGATTGTAGTTAATCCTGTGTTTCATGAACATACCGAACACATTTACATAGATTGTCATTTCATCAGAGAAAAAGTACTGCTTGGTTTAGCTCGACCAACATATCTTAATACAACAGAGCAGCTTGCAGATTAGCTTACGAAAGGACTTACTTAGGTTCAACATACATATTTGCTTACCATGCTAGGAATGAAAAAATGTCTTTCATACACCTAACTTGAGGGAGGATGTTAAGCAGTTAGTGAAGGGTACAACAGCGCAGTGAGTGTTGAGCTGGACATAGTTTTTAGTTAGGGTCAAATAGTTAGTTAAAACTAATTTAATCCATCATTTATTAAGAAGATTCTAAAAAAAACATTTGACTATAAATAGAGGATTAGGCAGTAGCAATTATCAATTTTTGTATTCATTCTCCACTTTGCAGCTTATGATCAGAGAAATATTTTCAGTTTATGCCTAATCTTTGTCAGTTAACCTCTTGCATTGATTAGATTTAACAAAAATTATCTGTACGAACTTGAAACCTGACCCATGAGATTAAAATAATACAAATCTAGCGCTTGAAATAGGAAAATCCATACTTACCTATCATCCTTTGTATGGATATTTTATATATCATTAAACATGTGGAGTTTCAAGTTACTAGCATATTCTTTAGTTAGCGTTGGGACATAGAGATTCTCAATTTCTTTTTCTTTTTTAGAAAATCTGATTTGGGTGTTTACACCAAATTATGTAAATTTATTATAGTATTACGTGATCTAATAAGGTGAAAGGAAAATGCATCTTAATTAAACATGGTTAAGTACTATCAAACATTTATGTGTAAACATATATTTCCTACGTCTCATATTACTTGACATGTTTGTCTTTTGCATAATTCTTAAGAAGAAATTAATAAGCGGTGCAAATTAACTAATATGATCATATTAAATTCACTTTAAATATTGTCATTATCTATTGGAGTTAATTATTTCCATTAAATTACTAAGGATAAAGTTGGAAAAAAGGGTCCAAATTATCTCTTGAATTTTTAAATATGTCAACTATTTTGAGACAAACTTTTTTGATAAACATGTCAAGTAATATGAAATGGAGATCTAGAGTACCAAGCATGGAGTGACTTGATATAAACGTTTGTTGATAAATTTTTGTGGATAAGAAACTTATTCCACGATAGAAGGCTATAAATTGTTTGAAGCATATTTCAATTTTGGGAGGAGGAAGGAGTATGGAAAGGCATCATGATAACATGATTGATTGCTGCTATTTTTGCTTTCAATTTTTAAAATTTGCGATATACATAATACATATTCTCATCGCTTTTCTTATTATATATTGCAATTACGGGTAAATTGACATAACTAAGCACTCATCAAATTGAATTGCATTAGCCTATGCCTTTAACTGGATTAAGTATCAATTTTAACAAATACAGTAACAATCATATATCATATAACCTAATCGAAATGATAAAATTAGACATTAAAAACATTTTATTTATTTTTAGTCTACTCGAATTAAAACCGAAAATGGGTCGAATTGATCATTGAACATGGGAGAAAAAAAAAAAAAAAAACTTTGGGATTTGCTACTCTTTGTTGAAAAAAGGGAATGAAAAGACCTTTGTGCCCATTATGTTTGAAGTTACAATAAGCTCAATGAGGAGATATTATATATATGCTCATTTGTTTTAATTTCTTTTGGCTTATGTTTTTTAGTCCATTCCCAAATAAATATGTTTTTTTTAAAAGAAAATCTTCAATGTCAAACTTTTTTACTCACATATTTAAAATTACAAGATTAAAAATATTAAGATATATTTACTATTTTTTAATTAAAAATCTTATTTACTTTTTCAAATTTCGTACGAAATCAAAATCTGGCGTATATAAATTGAAACTAAAGGAGTATTCTATTTAATTAATCTGTTGTTTCGATACAGTGAATTATCTGGGGGTTATTTGATAGTGCCATTTACAAAATATTCCTGCTTAAGTGCTCAGAAGAAAAAAAAAAAATTTCTAAAAGAGAAACATTAATGATTGATGTGATTAGACATATGAAGAGAAAGGAATATTGATTGGTCTCTTCTTTGAGTGACATATGGGCACAGTGCAGAAGCAAAAATTGAAGAGTATTGATGAAACACTGTCATGTTAAAAATAATAAAGCTGGAGATTAAAGAAATAACGCTGAGATTTTTTATTTTTATTTTAGGAATGAAAATATGAACAAGCTAAGCCTGTTAAGTGGGTCGTGACCCGGCCCTATTCAGCCCATTTAAAGGATCCGGCCCAATAAGCCATGGGCTTTAGGGTTTCGAGTTCCGAACCAGTTATTTTTTTAATTTGAGCCCAGTTATCCCGACCCGAATCAAGCTCAATCCAGATCCGTCGGTTAACCGGCCAAGCCCGGAATGCTTTTAAAAAAAAAAATTAGGGTTTTGGGCCAAACTAGTCGTTGGCCTAATGGCTATATAGCCGTTTTTGGATCCAAACGGCTAGTTTGGGCCCATTTCTTTAAAAAAAAAAAAAATTACGTTAAAAATTATTTTTTAATCCCCCAAAAAATTCTATAGATATCCTACACCTTCAAATCATTTTTCACATAATTTTTAACTCTCTCAAATCTCAATTCTCAAATATTCAATATATTTAATTTCTTAAAGTGTTCACTTTAATTTTTTAATTTTTCGTTTACAAAGTACGAGCAGAAGTTTCTAAAGTCGCAACTTTCGGATACTTCCAAAATTTGATCTTGTCGTTCCATATCTTATATTTAATTTTTATTTATTGTATTAATTGTTTAATATTTAATTTTATTATATTTGTGTATTATAAATTTTTTTAGTTTAATTTAATTTATACTATGGATAAATTAAGAAACATCGCTACTAAAGGTGTTAAAATTTTTTGTCCCGTAAGCGGTAGTGGTAGTAAAAAGCGAATTACTAGTGGTAGAGATAGTTCAAGTAATAGATATACCCGCGTGTCTTCGCCTCCGGTACCGCTTGGTACACCTTTAGAGGAAGAAATAGGTGTAGGTGCTCACGATATGAATTATGTAAAAGCTCAGGAAAATTACGGTATAGAAGAAGAAAATAAAGTAGATGCAGTTAATTTAGACGAAGATAATGAAAATATTGGTGAGACACCCGCAGTAGAAAATGCTAACGTTAGATCTGAATCGGTTAATCTCCCTCCCCGTCCTCCCCGTGCCCCAAGAACTCGTAAAACAACTAGTGTTGCATGACAATTTTTTGAACGTATATCAGATACGGAGGTGCAATGCAATATTTGTCAACAAATATATAATCATAGAAGCAGAGGCAAGAAAGTGATACGGGTACGTTAATGAGACATATAGGTGAAGCTCACGAAAGAGTTAAACATTGCACGAGGTGGTGGGGATGTTGGTGGGCCAACACAAACTAGAATGGACCCAGCAACCGTCCAGGTAACGAAGAAGTAAAATAAATTGAGGGACCGGGAAGAAATAGCTAAAATGGTAGTTGTGGGTTGTTTGTCTTTTAGTTTTCCTTCTCCTAATGCCTTTATTCATTATATACAAACAATTTATAATCCTATGTTTAATGGTATTCTTAGAAGTACTTGTCGGTCTGATATTTTTAGACTTCATTCACAATATTATTTTTATTTATCAATATTGTTAAAAAATATTCAATGTAGATTGTCCCTAACTTCTGATCTTGGTCGTGCTGTAAATAAAAATGATTATTAAATCATTACTTGTCACTGGATGGATAGTAATTTTGTGATGCAAAAACGTATTCTTACTTTTTTATATGATGAAGATCGTAAACATACTGGACATTTTATTGTTGATTCTATTGTTAAAGTTGCCGGATATTATGGTATCGAAAATAAAATTTTATGTATTGCTTTTGATAATGCTTCTAACAACAAGACTGCTATAAAAAAATTAAAATCTACGCTATCTCCGTCGTTGCCTGAAATTTTTCATATTAAGTGTGTATGTCATATATATAATTTAATTGTAAAAGATGGTCTTGAGTTTTTTGAGCTTTATATTGAAAAAATTCGTCTTACTGTTGATTTTATTCAAGGAAATAATCGTAGATCGAGAATTAGAGAATTTAAAGTTAAATGTCAAGAAAATGGACTTACATTGATATTCATGCCTAAGGAAATTGATATTAGATGGAATTCTACGTATGATTTTTTAAAAACTTGTTATAAATATAGAATTCCTATTACACTAGCTTTTAACCAACATTGCGGTTCATTTGCTGATTCTGCTGATTGCATGCTACATGATTCTGATTGGGTTGAAATTAATGATCTTGTTAAGTTTTTAGAAAAATTTTATGTAGCTACGGTTGAATTTTTCGGTGCTTATTATCCTACTGTTTGTAATATTTTGACATATATAGCCGATATTTCTGATTTGCTCAAAGAATATAAACATAAAGAAGGTTATAAAGAAGTTGTTGGTACCATGTTTACGAAATTTTAAAAATATTTTTTTTCGATTCCTCCTATTTACTTGGTTGGTGCTATGCTAAATTCGTGCATGAAATATAATAATATGTACCACTTTAGTACTCTTATTTATACTAATTTAGAAATAAATATTAACAATGATTCTGAACAAGTACAACCTGATTTGTGGACGGCTATGAGTGATGCAAATGAATACATAGAAAAATTATATAACCACTATGCTGATTTATTTGATTTAGTCGTACCTACAAATATTACTCCAACTGTCGTTCCTCATCCTCCCGAGGAGCCATCATCTTCTAAAAGGCCGGCACATAGTGGTTTTCCTAATTCGTTTTATGATTTAACTTGTTGGAACAGTGTTGATGAGAGAGCTTACACATCAACTTATCGGGAAGAGCTGAAATATTATCTTCGATCGCCGCCAGAGGATCGCAAACGATGGATCAACACGTTGGATTGGTGGAGGAGTAATGAAACACAATATTCTGTGCATTCAAGATTACCTAGAGATATCTTAAATGTTCCAATGTCGATCGTTGCATCAGAGAGCGCCTTTAGTCAGGGACGAGAGCAGCTTGGAGACAACCGACACTCATTGGGAAGCAATGCAATGAATGTTCTAGTTTGCCTCAGAGATTGGATTAGAGCGGAAAGAAGAAACCAAGGAATGAAACCGGAGCCGAGTGACGAGCTGAAACTTGAAGAAATTATGTTTTCACTAAAGAACTCAGTAGAATGAAGTCCAATGCATGATTTTACACCCGTTAACTTCGACTATCCTATGCAAGTTCCCGTTAATATTAACATGAATGAGTTGGAAAAAATGATGCATAATTTGTAGATTTTTCATTCATGTAAATTATAAATTTTGAATCATTTTGCAATCAATAAAATTCCCCAAATTCTTTCACTCCTTAGTCCTTACTTTTTATATTTTTTCATTTAATGATTTAAAATTTTAAATTGAATTTCTAGTTTTCTACTTTAAATTAAAAACTTACTTCTAATATATTATTAATTTACTACCAAATATTATTAATTTATTATATTAAGTAGCATATGTTTTGTATATTTGTGTATATATCTTCTATAGACGTGTATATTTAATGTATACATGTGTATATGTTTTATAAATTAGTATATAACTATATCTATATATATTGTAATGTATATATATTGTAGTATATTTCATTAGTAGTAGTATATATACATTGAATGGTGCGTATACACGTATATCTTCTATAGACGTTTATATTTAACGTATAGATGTGTATATGTTTTATAAATTAGTATAGATGTGTATGTTTAACGTATACATATGTATATGTTTTATAAATTAATATATAACTATATGTATATAGATTGTAATGTTTATATATTGTAGTATATTTTATTTAAACTTTAAAGTAGTACATACATATTGGATGGTGCGTATATATGTGTAATTGTGTATATGTGTATATATTTTTTAAATTTTAATGTAGTACATACTATATATAGTGTATATATTATTTAACGTATTTATAATGTATACAGGTGGGTATATATAATGTATATTTAAAAAAAGTTTTTTCTTTTATATTTTTTACCGGGTTTAGGTGAGTTTGACCGGGTTGGGTTAAGTGGACCGAGTTAGCATTGTTTTTAATTTTTTTACTGTTGAGCCCGGCCTGACCCACTTGAGAACAAGCTGAACTCATTTATTTATAGGCAATAAGTTAATTTGAAACAGTTATTTTTTTACCCCATTAAATAGCTACATAAAATAAAATAGTGCAGTAATAATTAAATCTGGAATTTCAAATGATTATTATAAAGTCAATTTGATAAAATATAGGAGCATTACTTGAAATGGAACAAAGGGAGTAAGTGTTCAAAACACAAAGAAACAAATCAAAAGGTGCCAATTACAGATATTGGGAAAGTCGCATCCAAATTAGTGGGCGTTCAATAAAAACTCGTGCGATTATATATATATTTTTTTCATAGTTTTAAAAAGGAAGGAAAATATTTCTGGTCTCTATATTATTGCTTAATTTAATTTTAGTCCTCGTGTTATTCAAACTAGCAATTTTAATCTTCAATTAGTATATTTGTGTGATTTTAGTCCCTACACTGATGGGAGCTTAACAGTGTTATAATTCTGATTTATTACACTGCGTCCCCTTACTCCCCCTCTTCAAAGTGTATTTAGAATTTGTAATTTAAACATTGCAAATTTATAAAATTCGATGGAGGAATTTTGCATTTCCAAGAAAAAAGAAAAGCGCTCTGGTCTTCTATGGTATTGGGGTTTCAAGTTTCAACTCTCACATAAAAGTTTTTGTTTCAACAATTCAAAAGATTTCAGCTGATTAAATCCTCTAATCCAAAGCAGATGTAATTCTGAAAAAAGATGAAGATAGTATTTTGAATCATATAAAAATGATATAAGACAACAATAAAAATAAAAATCCTTTTAAGTTAATAGATGACATCATATATAATTCACATAGTAAAGAGAGAGTCAGTTAGTTATATGTATTATCATAAATAAAAGAATATTCAGAAATATTCGAATAAAATTAATTAATCTTGTTGAGCCACAATTAGTGCCATATAAAAATAATCAAATCCTAGCGATAACGATACATGATGAAAGATGGCAAAGCCTAGAAACCAATTGGTGGAAAGTTATTTCTAGACCTAAGTAACAATGGATGTGCTTTGTTGTTCACTTCAAGAAAATAATAATGCACAGTAAATGTGAAAATGGGGTAGATATATTATGGCTATATTTTCTTATGGGCTATGGCATAATACATAAACTAATACTTACCCGTAACCTCAATGGACAAGTAATTACTTCAACTTTGAAATTAAAGTATACGTTATTTAGAAATCTTAACTTGACCTCAACCGATAACTTAGCGCTCCAACTCATCTCCATTATGTCTCATGCAGGTCTAGATAATTATTTTGAAATAAGTTGGAGTGTTCGACTGACACATTAGAGACAAGTGGAAGTGCTGTGTACACTCAAAATTGAAATGTTTACTTGTCAGTTGAGACCAAATTTAAGAATTTATTAATGTAGCTAATTTAGACTTCAAAAAGATAATTAATGTGTGAATTGATTCCTTATGTACTTGCAACACATAAAACTAATGTCACTTTGAAGGACTAAAATCACATAAGTATATTAATTGAAGGTTAGAATTGCTAGATTCAATAACATAAGGACAAAATTAGAATTAATAATACAAGAATTTGATGGGTAAGATGTGTTGCGTCATTTGGGGTTATGATTAACGATGGACCGTAATTTTATTTGTCTCAAAACTTTTACTTATTTGTTTGACAATTATTGTATACAATTATTATTAAATAGAAAACATTTTGTCTGGTTTACGTTATTATTATTACTAAGCTTAAAAGTTGAAACATCGTTCATATTCTTAAAAAAGCCTGTTTTTATGGAGCCTTTTTCATCGCTTTTCTTTTCCTTTTCTTGAATCCATTTCTTTGATCTTTAGTTCGTATATTTTGGACTATTAAACATAAGAACCCTTACCATATATAGGTGCCATGACACTTGCATTTGGGTCATTTGCACTTTTCCCCTATTATGTGTCGGCTTTTTAAGATAAATAATTTTTTGCGGAATGTAAATTTAATTTTTTTAGCTTCATAGCATTTCTCAAGTTATGCCCTCATAGGATTTATGTCACAATAGACATAAGTATGTTTTTTAAGAATAAAAATTAAAGATTTGTCTCATTTAAATAGCAAAAATTAAAGACCAACCCATTAAGAAGGGGAAAACGACGCAAATAAATCCCTGGGCGCCATTTGAATAAATTAGTTTTCTTTACACGTATCTTTACTCTTATTCTGCATTACTTATTTTAAACTTGCATGAAAGCAATACATGTTACTCCCTCCTCAACTTATAGAGCATCTAAAAAAGAATGCACATTTTTATAATGAGAAATATTTTAACTTAAAATTCTCTTTTACTATTATTAAAACGATTCCATATATTTTTAAGTTTGTTTTCAATTTCAAATTTCAAAATTACTTCTTTTTTTCTTAATCTCGTTAAACGATACAATATCATACAAATTGAGACGTGTAGAATGATTGTTATTGTTCAATCAGTATTACACAAAATTAAGACGGATAGAGTAATTGTTAGTCTTCAATCTTCACAACACAAATTGTAGATCGTCGGCTTAACAAGCCTAAATCTCTCCCTCCGATCCCTTGTATATATTGAACTTATCAAACTATGCCACATAAAATATTATTTGTTCTAATCTAAGGAATTGTCTATATATTAACCCTAAATCATCACCAAAACATTATTCCATACATTCTTCTATTACGATACATATATTAAATACATGCATGCATGCATGTCCCTTAATTTTGTCAAATCAAATGCTAAAGAATCACTAATAAATTGTTCCCCGGCATTTTATATATGCAACCATATATGAATGTAGCTAGCATTTGACGTGTTATTATAAATGGATGCTAAAATGATTATATTGAACATGAAGAGACCATGAACTTATTTCTCATTGTTTTTCCCAAAAATTGATCAAGATACATTATTCATGCACCACCGTTTCACATTATATATAGGTCCCATCCTCAAATATAAAAAAAAAAAATCATATAATTCCTTGATGTCTACAAGATCCCAATAAGTAGCATGCATGTGAATACCTTCATTGACGTTGTGAAATGTCCATCGATTTAAGTCATGTAGCTTATGAACGAGTTTGCATTTTTCCAATATTTATTAAAAATGTACTATAAGAAAAAAGAAGTTTTAAGTTTTGTGCATTATTAGTCTACAAAATTCTACACTATCAAGTAAACTTGACCTGCTATTTCAGAGTGAGACAAGTACGTTCAATGTGGAGGTATCTGTTATCCATCTCGTTCATCCATGCAGAACATGCTTTACATGATTTTCAACATGATCTATACTATTGTCAGACCACACCAACACATGAATATATTGATTAAAGCCCACAATGAATATTCCAGCGATAACCAACACAAGTATGTTCACCAACTATATATATGTTTAGCCCGTTGAAAGGCACAACGTGCAGTGATGTGAAGTCTACTTAGCTTACGGTTGGTGATTAAATATTGACATGCGTTAGAGTTAATTAGATTATTAAGATTGGGATTATAGAGTCCAATCACTATCTAAATAGAGAAGGCATGATCATATAATGAAGCCATTGCCTCATGTATTAGAGAGGTAATAAGAAGAGAATCATAATTAAAGATCATCTCTCTTTCACCAGGATCTCTCCATCAATTCATAACACTATATATATCCCATAAAATTAAATTCCTCAAATTATATTTTTTGGAGAACTCATATAAGTCAGTTGATGGCTTGATGCAGACTCTAACGTTATATTGCTTAATAAGATAGTACAATCCCATTCTATTTTTTCTTTTTTAAAACCATCATAGTAATAATTAATCAAGTTAATTAATTGTACTCCACATTTAGAAGTTTAGGGTAAAACAAATTAGGAGTATTAGTTATGCGAATGTCTGGTTATAGTTGGGCATATATAGTATAGCTTTAATTTCATGATCATCCACAAACTAATTCATTTACCATTGATTCTAATTAATCTTCAAACTATTCCAAACCAAACTCAGTTCGTCAGGTTTATTTAGTTCGCCCTCAAAAGACAGCAGCTGTATAGTGTAAACTCATTGTCATTTTGTTTTCATGAGAAAATGATGTGCAAAGTCAATTTTAGAAGAATTGATTTTTCTCTAAATTAGCTTATTCTTTTTCTTTTCTCTCATAGGAGTCGTCTCCATCGATATCTTTCGTTTCAAATAGACGAATTAATTCCCCACCTATTTTTTCTTTCACAAGTCCATAAAAGGTGATCTGATTTGATTGAGGCGGTCGGATAATAGCAAGGAATTAAATATCTCTTAGCCACTTACAAAATATAAGAAAATAGTCTTTCCAGAATGTTATGCGTGAAATAAAAATTTCTTAGGTGTAGAAATGAAGATCTCTGGTTAAAAAAGTTATATAAATAACCTAAAAACCAATTCTCCGAAAAATAGAAATTCCTTTTTAAAATAAATGATATCTTGAGGCAGTGAAAAAATAGAAAGGAATAAAGATCTCTGGTAAAAGAAAAAAAAAATATTTAACCAAATTTTTAAGTGACCTAAAAGACTCATTCCCCGAAAAATAGTTGCACAATGTTACTGATGATTGATTGAACTTGTAATTTTATACATAGAAGTCACTTTTTAAAATGAATGATGTAGAAATTACAATAAGATAAGTGGATCCCTCAGTTTAGTACTGATGAAAAATTCTAGTGGTGTCATTTGTTATAGGACCACCTTTGACAACTACTATTCATTCACCTGAGACCTCTGTACATCTCAACTTTGCAATTCTGGGTTTAATTTGTGATGATACAATAACAACAACAACAAATTCAGTGTAATTCTGTAAGTAAGGTCTGAGACGAAGGTTTTGCGTACACTACTCCTATCTTGTAAGGATATAGAGATGTTGTTTCCGATCCACCCAATGCATTCTTCCTTATAAAACATTCTCTGTCTCGTTCTACATGATATATGCAATTTCTCATAAATCATACGTTAAGGAGTTAGAGGATATGACAATTATTTTTTGTTTTTGAGTTTGTGAATTGTCTTTCTCATGGTACCTTTAGGGGTCTCGTTTGCTACCGATGATGGGATGGGATAGACCAAGTCATTCATGGATATTGAGATATCTCAGGAGATTAGTTATTTCATTATATATATGGAATAGAATAACTTATCCCATCATTATAGTATAAGTGTGAGATAAATAATCACAAAACTAACTAATATCTCTAACCAAACACACAATAAAATACTCTTGTATTTTATTTCAAAATTATTATTCTTATCCCTCATACCAAATAACCTCAAGTACGGGTGATAGCTACATATTGTCATTTTTCAAAACCATCTTTCATAAATTACTTAAAACTCCAAGCTTGATTGGGATTAGGTAAGGTAGTTACTGGAAAAAGAAAATATTAAATCCTTGGGCCAATTTTGAGTAGCCCAAGCAGTTAATATTTGAATCTTTAATGTTTTAGCCAGCCAGTTTAAAAAAGAAACAAATACCTCCAAGGAATAATGAGTAGCCCAAGCAGTTAATATTTGAATCTTTAATGTTTTAGCCAGCCAGTTTAAAAAAGAAACAAAATACCCCCAAGGAATAATAATTTATAACTGTCATCGGTATATATTCCTTGCATGTCAAGTATATAATCTGTATATACTGTATCATAAATTATCATACACAAAATATACGATGATTATTCAGGCCAATAAGTAATGTCATATTTAGGAAGCTGACACACATATACAAGTTCCAACAACTTTAGAAAATTTAGTAGCCGTTTGACCATGAAATTTTTTACTTTTTTCCGAAAAATTATTTCACTTTAGTGAAAAACAGTATGTGTTTGACCGTGAGAATTTCAAATACAATTTGAAATTGTATTTGGAAAAGTGAAAACAAGAAAAACTTGTTTTCACTTTTACTTCTGTCACAAAATTTCAAAAACAATTCTAATTTTATATTAATGTCCAACTCCAACTCCAGAAAATTATAATTTTTATGGCCAAACGGAAGGTTAGTCATCCAAAAACACGTTGATTATCACTTGAGCAAAGACTAATGAAGGAGAGCTAAATGCTAGTTAAATCCCCTAAACATAGGAGATAACAAGAGAATATGTTGTCATTGGGCCGACTTGGGCTACTCCAACTTTGAAGGCTCAGGAAATATTGGGCTTTCACATATCTTATTGGGCTTCTTTTGAACCACCAACCAGGTCCATCTATAAAGCCCTTTTTGAATCCTGCTAAGAAGAATTGAGGAAGTAACATGAAATGGAATTAATTAGCATGCTGGAGTTATTTATCTCAAATTATTTTATCGTGATTTTCTAAAAATACTTGTTTTAAATTTTTATCATTTTAAAAGTTTAAGATAAAATTAATTATCATTCTTTTTGGCATTTTACCCTAAATTGTAAAGATCTAATAGATCTTGAAGAACACAAATACCTCAATTATGGATGGACGATACATGACTAGAGTAAATATTGGATGAAGAAATATTATATCTTAAGACATAAATAAAGGTAAGATAATAATGATAAAAAAATAATTACTTAAAATTCCTGTAAAAAAAAAGAAACTCGAATAAATCATTTGAAACAGAAAGAACACCATAAACAAAGATGTTTAGAATGAAGTTTGAAAATAGTGAAAACACTCCGGAGTGATGTGAAACTGATAAGATTTCTTCACTTCTAGCCATTTAGATTTTATAAAGAAATTCTTGACATACTTTTCGTTAATCTCATACGATATGAATCTGAATTAATTATATAATAAGTTTGAGATGTAGAATATGCCTAAAGAAAAATAAGAAAAGTAAGGAAGTTGTGGTGGTTGATGACATTTATATGCTCACATGGGGAACATTTATACAAAGGGACCAATCAACTCCATTTCATTGGTTGGGATATAAGTGGCTTCATATAAAACAACCCAATACAATCCAATAAAGTTGGACAGATCGTGTCACTGCAATCACCGTAAAAAATTATTTGTATTCAATATTTATTAAATTGATATAATTTATCACAATGACGTGATTTTAATAAAGTAAAAATAACGCCAAGTAGTTACAAGTAAAAAAACTCGACATTTAACTGCAATTATGTGTGTATTGATTTCATATAAATTGAAAACAAGGTCTGTTGCACCTTTTCTTTTGCTTTGACTTATTCTCAAAACTATGGGCCCTTCTTTTCTTGCATTGTCCACACCACACACCCTCACCCCACTTAATTTGCACTTTTAAAGTAATGAGTTTAGATTTAATATTTTTTTTAAAAAAATAGTAATAAATTTATACAATTCGTCAAAAATACTGAGTTCAGATGGATTCAACATCTTAAAACTGTATAGATGTTAATTCCATGTTGGTTTTTTTGTGGGGGAAGGGAGGGGGGTTTGTTTGTCCTAATTCTGGAAATTAAGCATGAATTTCTTAGGTGTTTGGTCTTGGAAATTAGTTAGTTGAGAATCCATTCACTTCAGCAAATTACAACGTTGTAATTAACTTAGTTATTTCCGAAACATGACAAACTAGATTGTCTCCTTTCAACTATATCTTTAAGATATATATAGACATTATTTATATCATAACTTTACATTAATATCTAATGAAGTCATGCATGGTCATTGACTCATCAAACACCATAATTCTCTTTGATGACAATGCAATATATAATTAAATTCATTACCTAAACTCTTCAATTCATGTGTATTAATTTTTGTGGGGTAAAAAAAAAAATTAATACACATGAATTAAAGAGTTTAGGTAATGAATTTACATGAATGATTATTGTCATTTCACAAAGGAGTTCAGTATATGGGTGCAAGTTGCCATCGCAATCCGCATGCATGAGAAAGATGAAGTCGTAAATTTCGCAAAGGACTGAAAGAAAGATTATAATTTTTCGATGAGATCATTGTTCATAGTTTAGTCATGCCCAAGATGATAATAAATAAAGGGTCACACGTCACAATCTTATTGAGTTCCAACAGCACATTTTGTCATCAAAGGAAAAGATATATCTGTATATACCCCACCAATGCACCAAAAGCTACCTCACATTCAAAGAGCTAATAATAGAGGAAAGAAGGTGGATATTGGATAGGCAGTTTGTGTGTGTGGAGTGGAAACTCCCAAAATTCAAACTTCAAAAGGTGAACGAAGATTTTATGATCAAATACGTCTACAAGTGTTTGTAGACAACTTTCGTAATCGTCATCTATGTATATGCTGTTAATCATTGGGTGATTCCTCATGTAGAAAAACTCACCCTCCCAATAATGTTAAATATAAAACTTAAAAAACGAAGATAATTTAGAAGTGTTTTGGACCCCAAATCTATTAACAAGGTGTCAAACTGCTTATTTAATTTTCAATAGTCAGTAGGCAAAGGTGGTATAGCAAAAAGGAAAATAAAGATTGCCAACTATCATTTTTATTGGATCATCAGTTATTGCTTATCAAACTATCGTTGCTATAAATATTTGTCACATCTTTTTATTTATACTACTCTTAAGAAAAATATGTATTTATAAAAAGTGTTGTTTAATCTTTTTTTTTCTTATTTATATCTTAAAATATAATTTCTCTTCGTTAAATATTTGCAGTTTTTATGTGTCATAATTGAGTTGTTCATCGTCTTCAAGAATAATTACTATTAAGGATAAAAAAAAAATAAAAAATTGCCTCATACGTCTAAAATGAAAAATATTTTGGGATAAATATTTTTAGCAAGAACAACAAATGCACTGAGAAGGATGGAGTATGTGTAATTACCTGATAAGTAATCTGATTGTTTTTAAATGTGTTGAACTAAGATACAGTTTGATCATAACTTTTGAAATTTTGAGTTTTTGAAGTTGTGTTTAGATATCCATTCTACTTGTGAAGAATTTAAAATTTTAAAGTTTAATTTAAAAATAATTTTTAAAATTCAACTTAAAGTCCCTGGCCAAATGCTTCGAAAACGGTCTCTCAATTTCATCTAAGGTAGTGATATGGACTATGTACACTTTATTCTCTCCAGACCCTACTTTGTGGGCATACATGCATTGAATATGTTGTTGTTGGCCAAACACTTGCTAAGAAAGAGGGACATAGCTACAATGGTTAAACAATAACTAATTCCTAGATTAATTTTAGGATGAACTTATCTCATATTTGGTTGAAATAAAAATGAATGAAATAACTTATTTTGGAATTAATTTTCTCAAAGTTATAGCATTAATTTTATCTCAATTTAAGAATGATGTAACTAATCTTGAGATAATTAATCTCAAAATATGGTGCTTCTCGACCAAACAACACCTAAATGCCATTAAAAGAAAAGGTAATTAAAAGGAGAAAGTGGTGGGTATAGCTAGCCAAGCAGAAGGCTGAGCAAAGCAGAAGGTGGGTATAGTGGGGGAGGATGTTATCCTCATCTATCTAATTCTCTGCTGGCCCTGGCCTTGTACTCTTTAATATCTCTACTTTAATAGCCACATAAAGTTGGCATACTACAGTCTACAATGCCAAATTTCTTTTAACTTTTAAGAAAGAAAGAAAAATTAGTTTAAGATATCAACAATTACTTGATATGGGGATGTTCAACTTGTGAAAATGGCCAACTAGCTCAAACTTAGGAGTAAACAGCCTTACCCTACTTCACCTCTGAGGTAGTGGTATGGACTGCGTATCCGTACTTATATTTATCAGACCTCACTTGATGGGAATATGCTCGATATTTATTTGTTGTTGTTATTGTTATTTCAAGCTGCTTGCATAAACTACTTGAAAATTACTTGCTTGATTATAAACTTTTTTAGAAAAAGATAGAAGTATATAATGTATATCTACAATTTAAGTGTATTCTTATAAAAAACAAACAACTTTAATTGATCTAGAGAAGGTATATTTTTCAAAATATAGAATTTTGGAGAAAACGACTCATCAGTATAGCTGAGACTTAGGTGTAACAACTTGAACAATTAATCATGGTAGGTGTAAGTTTGACTTAAACATTGCAATCATAAAAAGAAATGGTGGAATACCTATTAAACACAAGAAATAAAAACGGAGACTAGAACTGTTTCTAAGAAAAATCATTCTTAAAGAATTAAAGTAGTTCATGCAAATATATAAGAGACTATTATAAACCTACCATCAGTTATAAGGGATCAGTTTTGTCATTTAATCAATAAAGAATACACATATGACATTGTGCTACTAATTAATACATAAAAAAAATGTGACAAGTCAAAACCCAAACTATACAAATAGAAGAAAAAAAAATAAAAGATAAATAGAATCCTTCTTTATTTGGTCCCTAAAAATAATTAGTTTCAATTTATGAAATCAAAAGAATTTAATTCTATTTTTTCCTTTCTACTCTTGTTATTAAATATGCCAAAACATAATTAATATAAAATTAGTTTACTAGTATTCCCTCTGTCCCAAATTGAGATGACACATTTATTAAGAAAAATAATTAATAATATGTTTAGTTTATCATAGTAGCTCTATTAAATGATGTTTAAATTATAATAATTTGGGAAAGATAATTTGAGACGGAGGGAGTAAAATACACTTTTAGTTAAGATTTTCTTAAAACATGTACCAAGTTAATGCAAAATAAAATGGAGGGAGCGACACTCTCTTATATATAACCAAGATAAATTCAACAAACTTTAGTTTGTAGTATAATATCCAAGATCATTTTAACCTGCTATTGATTGGGAATATTAATTAATTTTGAAATTATTTATGTCAGCATTTATATATGACCAAGATAAATTAAACAATCTTTAGTTTGTAGTATAATATTCCACCATAAACAGAAAGGACACTAATCATAGAGAATTCAACGTCAGTTTCAGTACCTGTTTTGCTTTTTCTGTTTTGACTTTTACAGAGCTTGGATGTCCAATTTCCAACATCTATTTTTTGGTATAGAGATGAACACATGAGGAAAGGATATTTTTCTCCTTTTTTTTTTTTTTTTTTAATTTTCTTTTCATTGTTTGACAATATAAAGTGTCGATTGATTGAACATAAGTTATTTCAAGATAAGTTATTACATCGTGGATATGAGATAACTTATTTCCTCATTATGATATGAATGGTGAGATAAATAATTTTGAGATTAACTAATACTTTCAACCAATCACAGGATAAAATAATCTTGTATTTTATCTCAAATTATTATACCTTATATCTCACATCGAACGGCTCATAAAGATAGTATAACAACTACCAATCTTGTTTTTATCTTAAAATTTTTGTGACCGAATGATAAATAATTGTCCATTATTAGTTACGAGTATCAGTTTCAATTTTAAGAATGAAGTCGTCGTTTACCCCCTAAAATGAGATATTTCAGAACAAAATCGATTTAGTTTGCCTCAAAACGGGTATAGGACACTAGATAAAAACTTTTTAAAAATAAATTTATTTTTCTTCTTCTTTTCAGAAATCACCCAGATTCAAAATTTAAATTTAGGACAAGTTACATATTTGATTGATCGAACAAATTTAAAAAATGATATTGCTACCAAATATATTAAAAAATACATAAAGTTTTGTATAAAATATATATAAACTAGTTTATGTATATCATATCATAACATTTAACAAAAAATATACATTTTGCTGGTTATTATTTTAATGGACGACTATACAATATACTTTGCCCTTAAATCTAATTAATAGGTTCAAGTAGTTTTAAGATTTTCCACATTGGATTCATTATAAAGTTAAAATTATGGGGTCAAATCTAATATTATTGGTTCAAATGAATCCCTAGTCGAAATGCTATACTAGCCCTATCTCCCCTCTAAATTAACGACTTTTCATTCGATCTCTGAAAATGAATAAACCTTTAATTAGTATAGGCCAGTGCCTTCCATTAATGATCAAACGCAATATAAATTTAAATTAATTTGTGAAAATATATTATAAATTTAAATTAATTTATGAAAATATACAGAGTATGTTATATTGTTGGGTGAAAGGGTACTGAAATCAAGATGATTATTAAAAAAAAACTGCTTTTAGTTTGCAGAGAAGCAGTATTGTTAGTCCACAGTTTCAAAGGCAGTGAGATATCTTTATTTGCTCCCAAATTCTCCCTAACCACTCATCATTGGTCCCAATTTTTGAAATTATGTGTATGGATGGTCCCCAAGACCCCAACCATTATTATATTTTTGTACGAAGAAAGTTATCAAGTAGATAGATGAGCATATGATCAATCGTTATTGCACTTGCAACTTCTAACTGGTGTGTGTGTATGTGTGTGTCCATGCATCAATTGAAGTTGCAGTTTCAAATTGTCCCAACTCTACCTTTTTGCTCTTATGTATAGGCTACTGTTTTGATCGTTTGCTGTCGAAACAGCACTTAAATTAATTGGTTACAGCATCAAAATCAACTCTTAGTGGATAGACCATGTGATCATTTCTGACATAATAAAATGGAATGGAAAAAAACCTAAAATAACGGTATTTTTATAAATAAACGAGGAAACTAAACAAGAACAAGGCGTTAATACTCTCGTCATTCACTTTAACTTGTCATGCTTCGCTTATCAAAACTCAAATTATTTGAATTTTAGATAATAATTTAAGATGTACCTTTCGTCAAATTAAGACGCCAAGAATTACAACTTATTGCATTTTGCATGATTTTTGAATATTTAAACTCTTGAATTATAATTGTGAAGATTAATAAAGTTGGCTCTCATAAAGTCAAACATGCATGCCATGTAAAAGTGAAGGGAGAGGAATATGATTTGAAATAGATGGTACTCCCCAAATGCCTCTTCAGATTAAGAGAGCCACTTATTACTATAGTTAATTTCTTTTTATAATGATGCCATTTTATCGGAATATTTTTTGGATGGTACGTTAAAATGTTATACTACAGAAACATATATATAATATAACAAATATGAAAAATCAATTATAAAAAGTATTTGATCGTTATAATAAAATATAATACAGAAAATGATTTTTATAAAGATATTTCAGTTTTTCACCGTGTGATCACAGAACTCATCAAATTAACAGCCCGACATATACACATTTTATCAAGCACATTAATAAAATATGTTTTTTATGTAAAACATATGCTTGTTTTGTCAACTGTTGAGTAATATTGAAACAACTCCCACTTGTCCACCCATTTTTTGTTTGGTAACCCAAAACAAACAAATAATTTGACAAATGCAACCAAAAAGATAGAAATATTTATATATATGTATGTCCCTGCTTAATTGTATTTTTGGATCTATAGTTTGGTATGTAGCATGCTGGTGAACACAGATCACATGCCTTCTTAGTCCCTACACTAGGCGAAGCAAGGAAGCACGGATAGTGACAGAGTCAAGATTTTTATTAAAAATTTAGTTAAAAATACGTATGAAAAAGTGAACGTCAAAGAAGTAGAATTAGAGAGTTTAACATTTATTATATACATATAAATAATTTAAATTATATATAACTAATGTAATTTTTCACTAAAGAGGTTTCGAACCCTCTCAATCCCACCTGACTCTGCCCCTAATTGGGAGAGCCAAAAAGTCTTTATATCACAATCAACATTTTTCGTTTTCATTAATATTATTTGTTTTTTTATTACATAAGGTTGATTAAAATAGGGAGGAGAAAATGAAAAACATTGTTACACTCGCATTTATTCTAAATTAATATTATATACATTTAACCACGCTATTTAATACAAATATAAAAATAAATTAAAATTATTTTATTTGATCGAATATTCAACCGAGACGCTAGCTTCACCCAAATGAGGGAATTTTTTTTATATAACTAAAGTATGTATAGTGGAGTACACATTTTTTTTAGAAAGAAAAGTCATAAACCTAATTAAGGATTATGATACACATTTTTTGAAGAAAAAGAAAGTCAAAACGTAATATAGTAGCTTAAAATGGCCAAATGAGATAGAGGGCTAACTAAACCTGATTAAGGATTACGATAACCCACTGCTTTTATTTTTACTTGTTACTATATTAAAAATAATCTCATTTAAAAAATTTAGCATTTATAAGTTTCTAATTTACTCTTATTATTAATTATGGTCAATCACTAATGATTTTTAAAATATTGAACTTATTATATTCAACAGTATTATATGTAAAATTGTTTTTCCATTTATTGTTCTTTAAAAAATGTGCCAAGTCAATGTTGGTTAAATAAAAGTGGATGAAGAAAATATAATATAATACAAGAGTCAACCCAATCTAATGTAAATTCAAATATTTATTCTTTTTAATATATAATTTAAATATAGATATATTACAAAAGGAACTATAAATCACTATTTTCTAGTTAAACATATTTCAGAAATATTTTTAAATAATCATTCTAATTAAGAAGAAAACGTTGACTTTCAAAATGATACTGAATACTAATACAGGGGTAGGGGCAGATCTAACATATTGTTGGTTCACGATAGCCCGCTATAAATTTTGCTCAAGACCCTATGTATATATTAAAACTTGCACAAAAAATTGATGAATCCTATCTATGTTTACAATGACCGAAGTTATAATCATATATTAGCTCAAAGTCGTCGTAATAATTCATAAATTTTAAATTATAAATATGTCTCTATACTAATAAAGTTGCATGTAGTTTGAAGTGAAAGTGGAATGTATGAGAAAGTCATGCTTTACTCCAAATTATTTTTAGTCGGCTTGGTTCGGCCTGCAGCTACATAGGTGTAGAGTTTGGCAATATGCAGTGGTCCATACGAACTCGTATAGTTTTTACATGACGAAATTGTTACATCTCTTTTAGATTCTAATTGTAAGGATCATAGGTGCAAGCAAACTTGGATTTTAGATACTCCCTCCTATCAAAATAAGTAATGCTCCTCTTTTGTCGTTTTTCTAATTTGATTTTCATTTTGAGATAAGTATCTAGTACACCCTTGAATTATGATTAAAGTTGCTACCACACACCTCAATTTCACAAGGGTCCTATTATTCTATGAAGTCAATTTTAGTGTATTTTTATCACCCTTTTGTGCTGACGTGACATCTTTTTTTACATAAAAGTGGAGTCCACGTCAAAGGTGCCACGTAATCTAAAAAAGTGTCACATCAACTAAAAAAATTGACAAAAATACGCTAAAATTTAATTCAAAGGGCAATAGGACCCTCGTGAAGTTGGAGTGTGTCGTAGCAAATTCGGTCATAGTTCGGGGTTACTAGATGCTTTTCTCTTTCATTTTTAAGCGGTGAATTAGTAAAATTATCTTTTTATTTATACTTAGGACTTGGAAGAGTCATCCTTAGTATAGGGCTTGGAAAAGCCAATATTATTCTTTGCTTGGAAACAGTGGATCTTGAGGTGAGTCGATTACCTTGGCGGTCACCGTAAGAGTGTGGTTTTGATTATTACATTCGTTAGGGGTTAATGTTGAAATATACTTAGTTCTTAATCTTGTAATAATCTTGGTTTCGCTATCTATCCTTTTATTATTTTTCAAATCCGTGTGTTTTTGTGTTTGTCATCTTGTATCCCTTTGTATTGCTTGTTCTTCTCACGTTTTGTGGACTGTTTTCGCATCTTGGTGGACTGAATTTGTATCATTTGGTATCAAAGCCATAATTGATTTTGTTCCCACGAGATCAATCTTGGGCTTGCTATCTTGAAAAATCACAAAAATAGTGTTGGAAAAAATGAAAAACGAAAAAAAAGTAATATGTCCCATTTTTGTGTGTATGGACGGGGATTTGAGGCTTGATTTTCTTGTGTTTTTTGTGTGTTTTGTTGTTTCTAGTGTTAGTCCCTTCTTCACAAACACTAATAGAGTCTACATCTAAATTTTTAGCTAAATCCAAGTGGTTCTTGAATGCTGGAAGGTTGTTGATATTGTTGTTGAAAATTGGTGGCTGGAAAAATATTTTGTTGTTATTGAAGATTGGTGGCTGGAAAAACGTTTTGTTGATGTTGTTGTTGAAGATTGAAGCTTTAATATGTGTTGTTGATGTTTGGGAGGTCCAACTTTAACCTTAGAACTCCAAGAGTGGTTTGTTTGATCCAAAATCAAAGAAGAAAGAAGGTGTGGTTTTGTTAGTCTTGAAACACATTCCAAGACTATTATAAAAGAAGAATGTAACGCCTCAGAAAATGGGTCCCGGAGCGTCACACGGTGCTTGAGTCTACGAGTAGCCCCAAGCTACCCCTTTGAGCCATTTTCATTCAGTTTAACACAAATCAACGGGGTTTCCATAAATAACCCTCAAATATCAACAGAGTAATCATCATCCACGAATAGAAGAATTTTAGAAAGATAACAAAATACGACTTATTAGTCAACTCCCAACATCTATACTAGTCTGACAAGCCTCTAAGAAAATCAATAAAACCAGCGACCCATTAAGACATGCCCCAACTGACTCATACTCAGTTATTAGATATAACAATTCCGTGAAACCAACATCAGACATCACGTCCTCGGAACATGAGGACTCACCACAACAGAGGATGTAGAACAGTGTGCCCGAAGAATCACTGTCGAACCTGCAACTGAGCACCTGAACCTACATTCCGAGAAAATGCAGCCCACATCCGAAGATGTGGGTCAGTACCATGGAAAGGAACCGAGTATATGGGGGTGTATACAATTGTATAAACATCATCATCATAAATATTTATAAGAAATATGCAGGATGTATGAAAGACTCACATAGCCCGAAAAAAATCATCATAATCATGAGAGGATAAAATAAGTACAATAGGACATGTGAGTCATCATATAATTTGTCAATCCCTTTCAGTTCATCAAGAATATCAATTCTCATAATATAATTATCATTTAAATCTTTCGTAAGAATAACTTTCACAATTCCACTTTCAAATCACTTCACCATTCACCATAGACACAAGGAAACACACACACACTGGGAGATCCTATAACCGACATAAACTATGTGACCTACATGGAGTCTAACGTACAACCCATGTTGGGGAGATCTGTCCTATCCTTGCCATCGGAGTAGGACTATCGATATTAAATCCACACAATCTAGTGATCACTATATAAATCAGCCTCAAGCTCACTCCTACGGGGGCACGTAGTTCTAGGAAAGTAAGGTCACTTTATACCTCCCACTCGGTGCTAAAGATTTCTCTAGGACTTAGCTCAAATCATTTCAAAGACAATCCACAACAAAATAATTTCAGTAATATATAAATATACATCGAGAGCCATCATGCTTCCCATCTATCAAAATCAACCACGTTGCGAATTTCTTTCACACTCGAGTTCAAAACAACTTCATTAAGGCCAAATGGTCAAATCATTCAAAATATCTCAGATATTCAACATCAACGTGCTTATAACACACACTTTCTAAAAAAATATATAATTTTCAATGGGGATTCACGACCCAAATATCAAAATCATGATAAATATCGTTCAAGATTCATGCTTTATATCTCCACACATATAAATACATCTTTAAAAATCATAAACATCAAGATTTCATAATGATCATCATAAGAAATGGGTTCATGCTTCAAATTCGTAAAAATCAAATAAAAATCATGCCTTTGTAAAGAAAATTACTTTTGGGCACAAGAACAAAAGAGAGTTCTTGTTGAAAAACCCCACATACCTGGAATGATGAACTTTAGATCGATACTCATTTTTGAGATGTTAATCGTGT